>NW_022437002.1:131380-146436 GCF_009761245.1 Sapajus apella
GAAGAAGGGAGGGGGGGGGAGGGGGGGGAGGAGGAGGAGGGGGAGGAGGAGGAGAAAGGAGGAGGAGGAGGAGGAGGAGGAGGGGAGGAAGAGGAAGAAGAAGAGGAAGAAGAAGAAGAAAGGAAGAAGAAGAAAGAAAGGAGGAAGAGGAGGAGGAGGAAACAAGTAAAGAAGAGACTTGGTAAAAAGGAGGTAAAAGTAGCTCAGACGAAGGTCTTAAAAAATAGAGACCAGTTGTTTCCATTGGACCAAGGAGAAGTAGTTTTCAAACACTTCTGAAAACAGTTAAAACTGAAAATAAAAATCTAATTAATTTACATCAAAACTTTTTTTTATCACCAAAGTTTACACATTAAGAGTACCTCAGATAGGTTTTTGAGGTCTCATACTAATCCCTTTACTATCCATTTTATAAGAAATAAGATTTAAAAGCTGGGAAACATGAGGAGAAAGGAGGCAGATGAGAAGCCAGGTATAAGGACACTAATCCCAGTCTGCAGCAAAGACAAATTGTCTGCATTGGATTTAGAAGGATAGGCAATTAATTCCATAGTGCCTTTTGAGTTTTTTGTCTTCTTTCCTAATAGTCTTGTTGTAATCCTAACTCTGTTAGAGGAAGAACTTGGAAGGTAAAGATGTTTAAGCTTTAGTACCATGCTTTTTATCCTGAAAGAGAAGTAAGAATGAACTTCTTGAGGAAGAGAAATGCTCTCATCAAGTAGTAAACAGGGTGTAAGTGTGACAAAGACACAGCAGAAAAGCAGCACACACCTCATATACTGCTATGACAATTCACATAGGTCAGCAAAATTCCAACCCATGAGTCTTCTGCTCATTTATAGGACAAAATGCCACTGAAAATAGACTAGAACAAAATCAAGGGGTTTTCTGGACCCCAACATGCAAAGGGAAAGTTTCAATTCTATTAAGCAGTTCGAATTCAAAGTCTATACTACTTATAAACCACACTTCTAAACTGTGGTTTGCCTAACACAAAAAGCATGCACTAATCCAAGAATCACCCCTTTCTATTTTAGAAGACAGAGCTCCTGTATTATCCAATTTGTTTGGAGACACAGGTAGATTAAAAGCAAGAAACAATAATAATAATTTAAAAACACACACACAACCATGCCTATTTACCTTGAATGGGATAAGAATAATGTGCTGGGCTTGGCTGGCTTGTGGTTAACCCTGTAGTGCAGGTAAGAACACTGTGTTGACTTGGAGATGGAGTCTGAATTAAACCACTTTCAGGTTTCATACCTGGCCACAATGCACCTGAATCAGATAAATTGGACCAATTACAAACAATACACTGGGACTGAGGAGCATGGTTATGCTTTCAAATATCAGCCAGTAGGTTTAAAATCTAAATCTTAAAACAAAAATAAATTTGCTTGTAAGAGAAAATTATTGAATCTCCCACTTGTAATATACCACAAGCAAATAACACTTTTAAAGAATTAGGGGATGAGGCCAAAGAAACAAAAATGTTGCCACAAATCCCAATATGTATATAAATTCATTATAATGATTGGGGGAAACTGATCAGGATTCGGAAAAAGAGTTATTGACACCAAACTGGAGTATCTGTTATAAAGAGTGCCTGATGTTCATGTACAGTGATAAATAATTTATCCAAACTGTCAAGGTAGGAGACATTCTATGTAAGTTTAAAATTCACTTACCCATTAAACAAGGACCAAATTTTTCTAAAATATATTAAATACTCTCTGCCTTCTTAAGCTGATTATTTTGTTACTTTTGTTTCTTCTGATTAGGAAAGACATACCTGCTTATTTTTGTAAATTAAAAACATCACCACTATTAACAGTTTGCAGAAGAGTCGCCCAGATGATTTCTTCATCTTTTTTTTTTAAGGTTAGGATTTTGCTCTGTTGCCCAGGATGGTCTTGAACTACTGGCCTCAAGCAAACCTCCCACCTCAGCTTCCCAAAGTGTTGGGATTACAGACGTGAGCCACTGCTAGCCAGGGGGGACTGTGTTATACATAGTATTCATAATGTTCTTTTCCACATAATACCTCTAAGATTCATCTTTCCAAGTCAGAACATATAAATCTATCTCATACTGACAAACAACATAGCTGTTCTTTTTTTTTTTTTTTTTTTTTTGAGACAGAGTATTGCTCTGTTGTCCAGGCTGGAGTATAGTGGCACGATCTCGGCTCACTGCAACCTGTGCCTTCTGGGTTCATGTGATTCTCCTGCCTCAGCCTTCCCAGTAGCTGGGATTACAGGCGCCCACCACCATGCCTGGCTAATTTTTGTATTTTTAGTAGAGACAGGGTTTCACATGTTGATCAAGCTGGTCTCGAACTCCCAACCTCGTGATCCGCCTGCCTCAGCCTCCCAAAGTGCTGGGATTACAGGTGCCAGCCACTGTGCCCAGCCCATTTTTATTTTCTTTTTAATGACTGGTTGTTCACTGTGTTCTGAACAGCTATGGTTGCTGGGCTAGTATAGTTGAAGCTGATAATAAGGTCTAAGAAGGTTCATCAACCAAACATATTCTATGTATGAAATCAATACTAAGGTTAGCCATGACTTCAAACTCAATGTTAACTCATCTCATTTATTTGCTCCTACTCTGATAAACCAGGAGTGATTGAATTTATAGCCAATCAACACATATATGTAATTAAAAATATAATACTTTGAGAATGAGAACCTCTGCTTCACCAGGGCACTGAGATACTTCAGTGCAACTCAGATTTGTCCAATTTGTTGATAAGCATGTTTAAGAATAGTAAAGAGAAATACGAAAGTCTTAAAAAGGTTGATAGTGGGATATGATAATCACTTTGCCCCACACTCTAATTTTTTTGAGACAGGGTCTTGCTCTGTTGCCCAGGCTGGAGGGCAGTGGTATAATCGCAGCTCACTGCAGCCTCAACCTCCTGGGATCAAGGGACCTCCTGCCTTAAACCCCCGAATAGTTGGGACCACAGGCACACTATGCCTGGCTACTTTTTGTATTTTTGCAGAGACGGGGTTTTGTCATATTGCCTAGGCTGATTTCAAACTTCTGGCCTTAAACGATCCTCCTGCCTTGGCCTCCCAAAGTGCTGGGATTAAATGCGTGAGTAACTGTGCCCTGCCTTGCCCCAAACTCTGTTGCATAAAAAAAGAAAATGTAATATTCTTTTCTCATCTATTAATCACATGAAATAACTTATTTTAAGAGACTAAGGAATACTGACATCTCTAGCATGAATTAGGAGCGTTTGCCCCATCATAATTCATGATCATTTAAATATGTCTTGTCCAGATTAGCCATAGCTAAGGTTCTTGCTATGTTTGATTTTCAACAATAAAAATATTCAAGAATGTTATTTTTTAAATATTTACAATGTAAAATGTGAATATCAGTGCTATGATTCCTGCTGGCTGTGTATCACAATTTTTGGTAAATTAATTGCCATTCAACGTCACAATAACTTTCCAATTTATTGCAATTACCATGATTTCTTTTTCCAAATAGGTTCTGGCCCTAAGGTGTTAGATTTATAAACATGTTTATTTTCACACTATGTGAAAATAATACATTATTAGTAATAGTATCAACTGAGAATGTTTTGACAGTCTCCCTGTAAGAAGATAAAAAATTAGAACACTCCTAGTTTTGAGTATCTTTGGCCAGAAACACAAAATAGATGTTTAATATATAATTATTTTATAAGGAATAAAAGATAATACAGACAGTGCCTCCAGCATCACTGTAGACCTGGCTCTTTAGACATGCAAATTATCTTCCTCTAAAAGCACCCCTCCCACAATTCCAGATAATAGGCAGCATGACCCAATGGTTTGACTCCGAGGCACTATTGTTCATAACGAAACCCAAACCCTAATTACCTACCAGTCCACTGCTCTATGTCAACAACTACAAAGTTTCTCAAGTATTTTTAAGCACAAAGAGCCTGCTGTAGAGAAACTGTCAGGCTAACAATGGGAAAGTAAGTCTGTCTCTGAGTGCTTTCCTGCTGCCCCCACAGTGGGGTCTTAGCACAAACTTTGCCCAAGTTTCTCAGCACAAGTACTTCACTATTAATTAGTCACTAACCAAACTAATCTCATCAGTTCAATTTATAGTAACTCATATAGTGATCTTTAGAAATCAGTCTAATGAGGAATTGAAGCACATATCTCTGCTAGAAAAAGCACATGAAAGGACATGTTGATTCAGTAGCTCATTTGAATAAGCTATTATAAATAGTAATTTAGTCTAAGTACTTTTCCTGATTATAAACAAAGTATATGTAAATATTTTTTTTAAACATCTGTAACAGGAAAGACAACCACTTTTTACTTCCAATTATCCTTTATGCACTTTTTTTTTTCTTTTTAGAGGCACGGTCTCACTATATTGTCCAAACCTGAGTGCAGTGGCTATTCACAGGCATGATCTCACTACTGATCAGCACTAGAGTTTTAACCTGCTCTTTTTCTGATCTGGCCCAGTTCGCCCTTCCTTAGGCAACCTGGTGGTCCCCCACTCCCAGGAGGTCACCATATTGATGCTGAACTTAGCGCAGATACCCAATCAGCATAGCGCACTATAGCCTAGAACGCTGGGCTCAAGTGATCTTCCTACCTCAGCCTCCCAAGCAGCTAGAACTACAGGCATGTACTAGTGCACCTGGCTATATACATATTTTTAAAAATACTAAATTAGTATTACATTATGTTTTTGCTGTTACGTACTGCTTTTTTCAATTAATAATATACTGTTTTCTCAAGACCCTAAATATTTTTTAAGAACATGATTTATAATGGCTACACAACAGCCATATACAATTTAACTCATATCTTAATATTCAATTTTTAGGTTGCTTTCTATTTTTTCATATTATAAATAACGCTTCAATGAATATGTTAGTCATCACATTTTTGTGGGTATCTCTAATTAGTTCCATAGGATAAATTCCCAGAAGTGAAATTACTGAGGGAAATGAAATGAACAACCTTAATGCATATTGCCCACTCCTCCAACTCACATTAAAGTTCTTTTAAAAGTAATCAGAACAGTGACATCTAAAGGCATATTTTATGAACCCCACTAACAATAAACAAGTACCCTTTTCCTTACACATACTCCTTTGGATTCCTAGCAGTTAAACTTCTAATCCCCATTCTGCCATCCCACCACATTTGTATACAGCTCTGGAAAGAATATGATCAGTATTTCTTAACTTTAAAAGATTACTCATCATATAGCCTTCTTAGATTTATTCTAGTCTGTTCTCCTTTCTTTAAGAGGAGGAAGCTTTTAAATTTCAAACTCAACTATGAGACCATCTTTTTGATCTAGACCTAAAGTTAGGAGCACTTCTAGAATGAAACAAACCTGGGTTCAATTATAATCCCAGGTATTTACTAATTGTATGAACTTTGGGCACATGATTTAAGCCTCAGTTTCTCCCCTATAAAAAGGGATAAAGTTAGTACTTACCTCCTAGGGCTGTTCTGAGGATTAAATAAGCCAATACTATAACATGTGAAGTACTCAGTATATAGCTTGCTATAGTAAATAATAAAAATAATAGTATAATGAATTTTTCTAAAGCTCCCTTTGCATTTGAAATAAAACAAACTAGCTAATCTGAAAATGGGCAGCATTAAGACGACACAATGTATCAAAACCTTGATTTTTGAAAGAAAGAAATCAAGTGTTTTCTCCTACTTAATTGAATAGTTAGGAAAAAAAGTCACATGATAAAACACAAGAAAACATCTTTTCAAATAGTCACTTTTAAAAGTTTTATAAACCTCTCTTATAATTTCCTTGGTAAATTATTAAAATATGCCATATCTATCATTCACATTACCCCAACCAAAATCTCTCTGCAGTAAGTCTCATACATTACTTAAAGTCAAATTTAAGCTAATGATTATCTCTCTCTGAATTACTGATAGAAGAAATTGTGAAATACAAGTCTTCCTTGCCCTCAAATATTAAACAAAATCAGACTATTAAAGAAGCCTGTTACAATATTACCAACATACAATATAAATAGGTATCCTTCAAGATTTTAACAGAGATCTATTTACTTTACAGAATTATTTTTCTTTTTTAATGTATTTTTAAAAAGATTTTTTTTTTTTTTTTTTTTTGAGACAGTTTTGCTCTGTCGCCCAGGCTGGAGTGCAGTGGCGCCATCTTGGCTCACTGCAACCTCTGACTCCAGGTTCAAGTGATTCTCATGCCTTAGCCTCCTGAGTAGCTGGGATTACAGGTGCCTGCCACCATGCCTGGCTAACTTTTTTGTATTTTTAGCAGAGACAGGAGTTTCACCATGTTGGCCAGGCTGGTCTCGAACTCCTGGTATCAAGTGATCTGCCCAAAGTGGGCCCGATGTGGTGGCTCATGCCTGGAATCCCAGCATTTTGGCAGGCCAAGGTGGGCAGATCACTTGAGGTAAGGAGTTTGAGACCAGCCTGGCCAACATGGTGAAATACAAAAATTAGCTAGGCTTGGTGGTGCACAGAGCAAGACTCTGTCTCAAAAAAAAAAAAACAAAAAACAAAGAATTTAAGGGAGATATAGTTATCATTAAAAAAAATTATACCTAGGATTCATACGCATATAGAATTGTTAGGTATTCCATAAATCATGCTCAGAGATATAATAAGAGTTGTATTTAATATTGAACAGCAAGAATGATCAACTGTTGTAAAGGACTTGCTAATAATTCAAATCAAAACTATGTAAAAATATTATAATTGATAGCCTATTATTAGTCAACTGTTGAAAAATCAGCTTTAAATAACCAATAAGAAATAAACACAAACATATTCACAGAGGGTTCTCCTTTCAAAAGGTCCACTCAGTGTTGGCTGGTTAATCATATCATAAATATAAGATCTCAACACCCTGGCAGGTACTAAAAGGCATGGAAACATGGATGTACAAAGGGGGAAACAAGAGAATTTGTTTCCCATCTTACATGAAGTTATCAACCCCACTATTATTAAACATAACTTCCAATTTTTGTTTCTAGCAGTTACCAGGAGCCAAAGAATTCTAACAAGCCTAAAAGTAAGAAAGCTGCCAATATTAAATAAGAGTAGCCAAACGGGTCAGGAGAAACAGGAATATAGGAACTAGACGCAGGTACACCAATACATCCAGAATCTATGTGGTGATCTGTCTGGAAAATTTTTCAAATTCCTAGCTTGTTTCAATAAAGTCTACAGAAATATAATTTTGTTACATATTACATATTTTTAAATAATATAGTATTCTCTTAATTTTCTGATACCCATGTCAGGAGAGCAGGGAAGGGGCAATGAAGCACACTGCATTTATATGCACATAGAAAAATAAACACAGATATTAAGTGACCAAAGAACCTTAAAGTAACTTCTGATAAATAATTTTAATTTACAGTTCATGTCCAGGACACCTAGAACCAATGAAAATAACTCCCTAGGCACATGATAAGGTTATAAGAAAACTGAGGATTTTTGGCATTCTAAAATGACTTTTTGGTTCAGCAGAACAATATCTGATCAATTTTGGGTGGGGTCAGGGGAGAAAGGAGAGGGAGAAAGTGGCAAAAAATAAAAACAAAACCCACAGAGCAAACTATGATGCATATTTAGACTACCTGGTTTTAGCAAGAAATTGGCCACCTCAAAATATATTTATTATGATTTCCTAATAATAGTACCATATTATATTGTATATAAGCCAAATCAATAGCAATTCCTCAAAGAGTTTACCAAACACTTAGATTCCAAGCTTCAGGGTCAAGACTTAGTACATACAAAATAGCTAAATGAGTACTGAAAAACTATGATTTTAAAATTACATGTATCAAACATACTGTTGCAAAGTTGCATACCCAACCACATATGTAACTAAGTGCTCCATAAAGAATGATGCATCTTTCAACTTTCTGATCAGTCAAGCAAGCATGGCTGATCAAAGTTTCTGGGGAATAAAATCAACATTCTTAAAAAGCATATACAATAGGGTGCCTTACCAAAAGGAGGTAGTCCATACGTTTGGGTTGCCTGAGGGTAGACAGCATAAGATTGAGATTGCTGTAGTGTCTGGTATTGAGTCTGCCCAGGGTAAGCAGTTTCCGATACAGGAACTGAGAGAATATGTGCATAAGGTCTAGAAAATTTCAAGAAAACAAAAACTTTCATGTGATTTACTTTAGTAATGGAAAATAGGTAAAACAGCTACCACCACTAACATCAAAGAATCTGCAACAAGGAGACTAACCTTCCACATAAAAGCACTCTTTTTAAAAAATTTTTATTTTTGAGACAGAGTCTTGCTCTGTCGCCCAGGCCGAAGTGCAGTGGCACGGTCCTGGCTCATTGCAGCCTCGCCTCCCCGGTTCAAGCAATTCTGTCTCAGTCTCCCAAGTAGCTGGGATTACAGGAACCCACCACCACACTCAGCTAATTTTTGTATTTTTAGTAGAGACAGAGTTTTACCATGTAAAACTCGAGGCTGGTCTCGAACTCCTGACCTCAAGTGATCCGCTGGCCTCGGCCTCTAAAAGTGCTGGGATTACAGGTGTGAATCTCTGCGCACAGCCTAAAATAGCTTTTATGGTCAGAAAGTAGAACCCTTTCCTCCTGGTTTCCAGGTTCTACTATCATCAACCCAAGGAACAATTTTATGAAAAATTTAAATTTCAAACATCCTTCCAAGTTCCAAACATTTCTAGTGTGCTACATGCATGGCCCTATGTGAGACACAAGGATGTTACTTGTTCATGCCCTTGTGCCTACATCTAGAATAAAATCCTAATATAATAGAAAATTGGATAGAACAAGATTGGCAAGTGGCTCTCATTCTCCACCCCACCCCTTGAACCAAACTAAAGTTCTGAGAGGGAAAGTGAGACTGGAAAAGAGGGTGAGGCTGGTGGAGAAAAGACAAGCAAACACATCAAAAAACGGGAAGTAGAGATAGGTCCCAATATCCTCAAATCAAGCCTACAAAACAGAATCCAGGTAAGTAACAAAATCTGGGAAGTTCCAGACAGGATTCAATCTCCTCACTGATATTTAAGTCAGGGCATACTGCCACTAGTTGGTTCCACCATATCTGGGATAACTAGAGATAAGGATTCAGCAGTGAAACTCCTGGGACTTTATTTACACTGGCTAGTGGATATGGTCATTTCATCCATGATATTGCACTGAATTTTTAGATGCCAATTATTTCATTTGGTAAGTTACACTGTATGTGTAATGTAAAAAAGAAAATGCTATTTGTACCATATAAGTCATAATAAAGTATGGTAGGGAGAGCGGGGGGTGTTTTTTAAAAAAACTTTTTAAAAAAGTTTTTTTCACCTTTGGGGTAACAGAAAAAGAAGAAAGGCCATAAAAAAGTGATATACAAGCTGAGCAGATAAGAGGTACTGAACTGGGAGAGAAAGCGTGTTCTAGGACAAGAAAAAAGCCCTGCCAGGGTACAGAGGAAGGAAAGCAAGGGCTTAAGCCTGCAAAGAGCACAGACTGCTGAAGGAAGTATATTAAGAGAAGTCAAATAGTGAGAGAAAGAGCAAAGACCTTGAGTGCCAAGCTAAAAGGCAAATCTGAAACTGAGGGCCACTGAAATTACTGAGCAAAGAGTGACAAGATTAGAGCTGTTCTTTAACAAAGATTAATTTGACATTGCTTTGTAAAATGGTTTAGAAAGGGAGGAGAAACTGGAAATGGAGGTCCAGTTAAAAAAAAGTTTAGATAAGTAACAAAAAAGGTCTGAATTAAGATAGAAGGTATAGCTAATAAGGTATTCTGAATGTAGCAGGTATGCAAATACTTTCTGAATGAATAAATGAATTTGGAATCTGCAACATATTCACATTTCAGTAGATTCTAAACAACTAATTTAAAAATGTCTATTCTTCTTAGCCAGATCTGAGTCCAGGAAATAGCTCAGGTTAGAGTTGTTACTCAAGTCACATGGGAATGATTTAAATCTTAGTGACCTTAAATGGATTAATCTCCAGATATGGTAAAGACCATAGTGTCCTTTTTATTCAGTGTCTTTGTAGCCCAAAGCTCAAATATTTTCACATTTAGTATCTAATTTCTTCATAATAATCTCAGAATAGATTCAGTAATTTGACAGAAGAATGCCACATGGAAATGATTAGCCCAAAGACACCATTAGTGTTAATACCAGATTAAAATGTGAAGAACTCATTGGGTTGACTTTTTTTTTTTTTGGCCTCCCAAAGTGCTAGGATTACAGGTATGAGTCACTGCACCCGGCCGGGTTGACTTTTTAATTAGTTTATTTTTTAACTAATGCAAAATTCAAAAGGTACAAATGGATATAATCAGGAAAAAGAAAGATAGCTTCCTTTTCATAACAACACCATAAAGTATCTCTTGCTTCTGTTACCAATTTCTTTATGCATCCAGCAGCTGTAAGCACATAAGAACATAGCCTGGCTTAATAAATGCACTTGTAGGTGTCTTTGTATGCATAGGTCCACTCTTTATTACGCACAGTAGGTAGCTTGGTATACACACTGTTCTGCACCTACCCATCTTGAAGATGAATAACCTGGCTAATATTAATGCTGATCTTAACCCATGAAGGCCCAAAACATTACCTCTTAGTGACTTTAACCCACCAAATCTGTCTAACTTCAAACCAGTTCTACTCTGAGGACATTCCTCAATCAAGAAACTGAACATAGGCTGGACGCCGTGGCTCATGCCTGTAATCCTAGCATTGTGGGAGGCCGAGGTGGGTGGATCATATGAGGTCAGGAGTTCGAGAACAGCCTTGCTAACATGGTGAAACCCTGTCTCTATTAAAAAATACAAAAATTAGCCAGGTGTGGTGGTGTGCCTGTAGTCCCAGCTATTCGGGAGGCTGAGGCAGGAAAATCGCTTGAACCTGGGATGTGGAGGTTGCAGTGAGCCAAGATCATGCCACTGCACTCCAGCCTGAGTGATAGAGTGAGACTCTGTCTCAAAAAACCAAAAAACAATAAAAAGATTGGACTGAGAAATCCCAGTCTTGTTTTTATTAATCTGTATGTCAAGGTAGAAGACAGAGAGAATGATTAAAGGTCAATCAATGATCTGCTTGATCACTAACACTATTTTGCATGTTCAGTGTCTACTAATTTTAGAGTAAGCTTTTATGTAAAACGATCTATTGTAGGCCACCATCTACTTTCTAAAAGGATACTACACAGACTATATTTAGAGGGAATAAAAAATTGGAATAATGACAGAATAAGCAAGGTAAAAATAATTTAGATATCTATTATTTTAGAAGTAAAAATAATATTAAATTTTGCAATGAATCTAGAGGAAAAAAAGCATACGCATTTTGGAAATAATTATGCAACTTACTTTGCAGAATACATTTGTGAGGTATAATCATTGGATGAGCGAGGGATGTAATCGGTGCATGTCATAACTGAAAGAAAGATAATATCACCAGGTTAGAAAGTTAGAACATTTTGAAAATGGAATGGGAAAACTGTATATCTCACTGTATAGTCTTTCAAACTAATTAACAGAATACAGCTTGGACACCAGATAGAAAGACTACATGGTAGAAAATATTTTCACTTTTGTGTTTATATACCTGTTTATATACTTTCAGAGGCAGTAAAAAAAGAAGGGTGGGGTATAGAAAAGAGCCGAAGGTGGTAGGGATCTCTACCTTTACCCATTACTGATCTAAAATAATAGATGAGGCAACCTCCTAAGCTCTCAGCTATGCTCATAGGCAAACTTAAAAAGCAAGCTCTGTATCTAGGAAGCCACATTACGCTATTTCAGCTTATTTGTTCTTTGAGTGCCTACTATATTGAGTAAAAGCCTTAAGAATGACTTGCAGGAAGACAGATTTGGGAGAAGCACCCAATCTTATTTTAAAACCACTGCTACTGCTATGTATAATCAACAGCAGGATAGATGAAAGTATGCCTCTATACTACCATTTTTTTCTGTTTCGTAGTGAAGGCTTTAAGTTTGGCAAACCAGAGACAGACATGAGGAGCTGATGTGATGCTCTGATGAACTCTCCAAGACGTTTCAAGCGATTGTCCTCTTGACTCCCATGACTTCATCTGGAATAGCTGCTGTGAAGGCTTGACCTTCATGATTACTACTTTTGGTATAAACGCTGTAAATATCTGACTGAAGGTGAACCAATTAACTTTATGTCTAGTTAGGCTCCCTGGAAGACTGTGTGACCCAAAAAGAGAACCCTGATCAAAAGCAGATGAGGGGCCAACTCGAATGCTCAAGAGTAAGACAAATCAATACCTGGGAGTTTATTATAGGAGAGCTTATCCAATGCTATTGTTTGAGGTCTTTAAAAATAATTATTGGAGATCACATTCATCTCTAATCATTTTGACAAAAATGAAGATGTCAATTAGATCTAAAGTTTTTACAATCCATTGCAAAGAATGTAAGGTAAGTATATTTGAATTCTACATGATGGTTTTTTCTCAGTAGTCACATGCATTAAAAAACCCAAATCTTCTTTCCCCAATTTAATTAAATTCTGGAAGGGATCAACAACATCCTAGGATACTCAGACCAATTTTCACTTCTCTAGAGAATGAATAAGCCTTGATCTTGGCAGGACTTGGGAACCACAAAAGGATTATAAAGAGTGAAGATATAATATCCTATTATACTATAGAAGAATCAAGTAAGCAATATGCTGGCTTGGACTAGAATAGCAACAGTGGGGATGAGGCAAAGACTTTGAAATATATTCTGAAGGTAAAACTAACAGGACATTCTAATGGATTTGATGCAGAGAATGAGAAAAATGGGGAATATAAGATGATTCCTACTAGGTTTTTGGTATGAGCAACTAGAGGGACAGTGATACCACTTCCTAAGATGGGCAAGTTGGGGAGAAGAGTGTATGTCATGGGGGCTAAAGGAATCCAAAGTTATTTTTCGAACATCTAAGTATGATTTTCCTTCCAGTAGAGATGTCAAACAGGCAGTCTGATACACAAATGAAATCAGGGGAGAAGTCAGACTAGAAATATCAATATGGAATTCACTAAACATGTACAAGATATTTAAAGTAATATAATGGATGGGAGAATCCAGAAAGAGAAAAGATGGTAGTCTAGAATTAAGCCCTGAAGCCCATCAAGGAAGGGCCATCAAAGGAGAAAGGGGGCAGGAAAAGTGGTAAGAGGGAGAATGTGAGGAGAAATGTATTCTAGAATTGGCAATGTGAAAATAACGAATGGCTCTGAGGAGAGCAGTTTCATCGGAAGAGTGGGGATAGAATCTAAATTTGAGAGGCTGGACAAGTGAATGGGGGGTGAAAAAGCAAGTGAGAATAACTCTTTCAGAGGTTCTGATATGTCAAATGGCAAAGAGAAGGTCCATAACTAGTGAGTGATGTGAACCCAAAGGTGGGGGTGGAGCAGTGTTGATGTTTTAAAATGGTAAGACGTTTCTTTATTGACAGGAAAGATAAAAAGAGAAGACCATTGGCCAGGTGCGGTGGCTCACGCCTGTATAATCCCAGTACTTTGGAAGACCAAGGCTCGTGGGTCATGAGGTCAAGAGCTTGAGACCAGCCTGGCCAATGTGGTAAAACCCTGTCTCTACTAAAAATACAAAAATTAATTGGGCATGGTGATGGGCGCCTGTAATGCCAGCTACTTGGGAGGCTGGGGCAGGAGAATTGTTTGAACCCGGGAGGCAGAGGTTGTGCTGAGCTGAGATAATGCCATTGCACTCCAGCCTGGGCAACAGGACAAGACTCTATCTCAAAAAAAAAAAAAAAAAAAAAAAAGAGAAGACTATGATGACACAAGAGTGGTGTCAGGAAAACGACAGTACCAAAGTCCTTGGGGAAGGTAAAAATGGATATTATATGGAGCACAAATAAAACGCCCTGAATCTGACAGAAGCAAGTATACTACTTACATTTGACAACAAGAAAATGCTGGGAGTGGTGGCTCATGCCTATAATCCCAGCACTTTGGGAGGCTGAGGCTAGCAGATCACTTGAGGTCAAGAGTTCAAGACCAGCCTGGCCAACATAGTGAAACCTCATTTCTACTAAAAGTAGAATTGTATATGTTATATGTTTACGGTGGTGGGCACTTGTAATCCCAGCTGCTCGGGAGGCTGAGGCAGGAGAATGTCTTGAACTCGGGAGGCGGAGGTTGCAGTGGGCTGAGATCTTGCCATTCCACTCTACTCTGGGTGACAAGAGCAAAATTCCATCTCAAAAACAAAAAAAACCCCACAAAATACAAAAAGTAGCTGGGCGTGGTGGAATGCACCTGTAATCCCAGCTACTCGGGAGGCTGAGGCAGGAGAATCGCTTGATCCTGGGAGGCAGAGGTTGTAACAAGTCAAGATTACACCACTGCACTCCAGCCTGGGCGACAAAGCAAGACTCCATCTCAAAAAACATAAAAAGGCCGGGTATGGTGGCTCACGCCTGTAATCTCAGCACTTTGGGAGGCCAAGGCAGGCAGATCACAAGGTCTGGAGTTCAAGACTAGGCTGGCCAACATGGTGAAATCCCATCTCTACTAAAAATACAAAAATTAGCTGGGCATGGTGGCATGTGCCTGTAACCCCAGCTACTTAGGAGGCTGAGGCAGGAGAGGTGCTTGAACCAGGACCCTGGAGGCAGAAGCTGCAGTGAGCTGAGATCACGCCACTGTCTCCAGCCTGGGCTACAGAGCAAGATTCCATTTCAAAAAAAAAACAAGGCCAGGTGCAGTGGCTCACACCTGTAATCCTAGCACTTTGGGAGGCTGAGGCGGGCGGATCACGAGGTCAAGAGATCAAGACCATCCTGGCCAACATGGTGAAACCCTGTCTATTAAAAGTACAAAAAATTAGCTGGGTGTGGTGGTGTGTGCCTCTTGTTCCAGCTACTCGGCAGGCTAAGGCAGGAGAATTGCTTGAAACAGGAAAATAGAAGTTGCAATGAGCTGGGATCGTGCCACTGCACTCCAGCCTGAAGACAGAGCAAGACTCTGTCTCAAAAAAAAAAAAAAAAGTTTTTTTTTTAAAAAA
>NW_022437002.1:146536-156284 GCF_009761245.1 Sapajus apella
CCAGCACTTTGGGAGGCCGAGGCGGGTGGATCACGAGGTCAAGAGATTGAGACCATCCTGGTCAACATGGTGAAACCCCGTCTCTACTAAAAATACAAAAAATTAGCTGGGCATGGTGGTGCGTGCCTGTAATCCCAGCTACTCAGGAGGCTGAGGCAGGAGAATTGCCTGAACCCAGGAGGCGGAGGTTGCGGTGAGCCGAGATCGCGCCATTGCACTCCAGCCTGGGTAACATGAGTGAAACTCCGTCTCAAAAAAAAAAAAAAAAAAAAAAGAAAGAAGGTAAGGGAAGGTATAGATGTAGACTTCAAATGAACCAAAATGTTTTTTTAAGTTATTTATTTTATTTTTTGTAGAGACAAGGTTTCACTTTGTTGCCTAGGCTGGTCTCAAACTTCTGGTCTCAGGCGATCCTCCTGCCTCAGTCTCCCAAAGTGCTGAGATTACAGACAAGAGCCACTGTGACTTCAAATACTGACCAAAGTATTTGAAGGAAAAAAGGAAATTATTTGGAAGGAGCAAGAATACTCAACTTACTTCCATTCTGATGTATGTAAAGTATAATATTTTAAGGAACAGGTCTTTTTCTTGGGGATGAGTGGGATATTAAAGAAATTAGAGGAGACATTTTATTGATTAGAGTGGTTTTCCACAATATGGACAGTTTCCCATATGGACCAGAATCACCTGGCTAACTTCAAAAATGGAGACTCCCTATCCACATCAGATCTACTAAATGATAATCTTTGGAGGTGAAACTAGAATTCTATATTACAAACAAGTATTCCAGATGATTCTTACATAGGCTAAAGGTCTGAGAACCACCAAAATAGAATCACCTTTGAGGAAATACCATATAGAACTCAAGATATACCATTTAAAAAAAAGTTACACCTTTAAAAAATATATACATGGGAAGTATATATGATTAAGTATAAATGTCTCTGATTTTCTGTAAGACACTATTACCTTTAGAACATCCAATCTCAAAACAGAAATAAAATTACCGAGTGTGATTCCTCAGGTGAGTGGATTGCATGTGATCTTTTCTCAGCTGGTCTATCAATAAAGCTCACCAGGGGCTCAACGATAAACACACACAAACACAAGGATGGGAGAGCCTTCTGGATATTTTGGGATAAACAAGGCAATTGCAAAAAACCAACTCTATAAGAATAGCATTACCTGGTTATATAAAGAGCTGTTCAATCATGCACAGAATATGGTACTTACTTTCCTCTGACATAGGAAGGTTTGAAGCAAGGCTTGATGTTTCTGGCTTCTGATCACTGACATCTGGATTGCTTACTTGACTGGGAGAACCAAAATGAATACATTAGCCCCTGATTGATTTGCTGCATTGCTAAAAGTGATGAGATCAAACTCATTTCCTCCCAGGCTATACAAGTAAGAGGCAAGGTAAATCTTCATGATATCCTTATTGTTGGTTTTTAACTACTTGAGGAAAGCTAGGGCCAGGGCTAGTACCCTCAGCATTCTACTGTTCTTAGATCTCTAGATCCCTTTAGTTTTTATATCACTCAGAAATTCTAACTAAGTCACTGCCCAGCAAGTCAGATTTTTCTTTAACACCATATGGTAAAAGAAAAATTACACAACATCTAAAACATTACTCTGTCACTTTTAAAAAATTGTATATATTATATGTTTATAGGGTACAATGTGATGTTTCGATATATGAAACACTTTTCATTTTTTTGTGAAAAAAGTATGTGAAAACACTTAAATTCTATGTTTTCAGTAATTTTGAAATATACAATGCTATTTATTTATTATAGTCACCATTGTGTACAACAGCGCTCTGTTACCTTGTTCCCAAAGTACCACAGGAAGGTAGGGAAACATCTTTTTCATATAGTGGTTCTCGATCAGCTACAAATCATAATTATATGAGATGTGTTTTCTTTTGTCCTTCTTTTTTTTTTTTTTTTTTTCTTTTGGCCTTCTGTGTGGTCAGGGGCTTAGAAGAGATGTGTTTTCAAATTACACGTTTGGGCAGGGCGCAGTGGCTCATTCCTGTAATCCCAGCACTTTGAGAAGCTGAGACGGGTGGATCACTTGAGGTCAGAAGTTTGAGACCAGCCTGGCCAAAATGGTTAAACCCTATCTCTACTAAAAATACAAAAATTAGCCAGGAGTTGTGGTACGCGCCTGTAGTCCCAGCTACTAAGGAGTCTGAGGCCTGAGAATCGCTTAAACCCGGGAGGTAGAAGTTGCAGTAAGCCAGGATTGTGCTACTGCATTTCAGCAGAGGCAACACAGCGAGACTCTGCCTCAAAAACAAAACAAAAAAACAAATTAGACTGGGCATGGTGGCTCACGTCTGTAATCCAAGCACTTTGGAGGATAAGGCGGTCAGATCACCTGAGGTCGGGAGTTCAAGACCAGCCTGACCAACAAGGTGAAACCCCGTCTTTTTTTTTAAATAAAGAATTATATAAAAAAACAAAAACAAAAACAAATTACATGTTTGTTTCCAAGTAGAGGTTTCTAAACCCTTAAGATGATTCATTTTACTATATTTCCCTTCTCTCCCAGTTAAAAAAAAAAAACCCAAACACCTCATTTCCTATTTGTTATTATACCCAGGACTAAGCAACATCATTTTTTTTTAACTTATAAGGAAAATAGGGAGAAATTACAAATGATAAGTCAGATAAACTAGAAGGACAAGTCATTATGTTAGATAGTTTAATGCTGGGGAGACACCGCAGAAATTCTGGAATGAGGATTGTTCTAACTTTCATTCTTCACAATGTTCTCCCTTTTCCATCTACTTTACTTTTCATTCTTCAGTTATTCTCTCCCATTATAGCACAGTGGTTAGGGGTGCTGATTCTAGAGTCAGACTGCTCAAGTTCACATTCTATTGTGCCAATAACTAGCTCTATGACTGAATTTATCTGTTCCCCCCTTTCTACATCTGTCAATGAGAATAAAAATGAAACATACTTCATAGGGTTATTATGAGGACTAATAAGTTAATATTTAGAGCAAAGCTAGAACATAGTAAGCACACTTTAACTGTAACTGTTATTATACTACAACTTCTTCAGAGCCCAGGCATCCTTCCTACATTTATCCACCTTAGAAAGAAACCTGCTTTGTTCTACACTCTAGGGAGAAATGGAGGACACTGTATCAGAGGCCCTATATATCTGCTGACTAATCAAAGGTAAGAATAGTTTCTTCACAGCAACATTTTTTAAAAAAATGTTGCTTGTATAAAAAATATATAGCACCAAAATTTATAAAGTTTTCATATCATTTCTGAAACTGACTTCTAATATTCAATTCAACCATTCAACTATAATAAGGGGTTTTTTTTAGTGGCATATATTTTTGTTTGGTCAGTTTTTGTTTTTGTGTTTTTTTAAGACAGGGTCTCACTCTGTCATCCAGGAATGCAGTGGCTCGATCATGGCTCACTGCAGATTTGACTTCCTGGCCTTAAGTGATATTCCTACCTCATCTTCCTGAGTACCTGGTACTACAGGTGTGTGCCACCACGCCCAGCTAATTTTTGTAGAAATAGGGTTTCACCATGTTGCCCAGGCTGGTCTCAAACTCCTGGGCTCAAGCAATCCGCCTGCCTCAGCATCCCAAAGTGCTGGAATTACAGGCATGAGCCACAGTGCCCAGTTTTAATGGTATATGTTGAATGTCCAAACAATTTCTCCTCATATGTAATTAATGTTAAAGCTAAATCCCCAAGTAAGGTTCATTTTTATCTTGTTACTCAAATGTTCATATTTTTGAAATAGAACTTAATGTACTAAGATGTGATCATGGAAATGGAAGGGTAAGAGCAAGAAATTGTATGAAATAGCTGTGTCAGTTTTTCAAACTGGGTGATTTATTATAATTACCTGAATAGTTAATGAAAATACAGACTTCTGGACCCCATCTCACCACTCACTTACATAGAATTCCCAGGGGAAGGGTATAAAACTGGAACAGAACTTCACATTTCTGATATCAATAACTAGTTTGACTTCTACATGTACATGAATAAGTCTGGGGTTCACTGATATACCCACTGTTGAAGACTATTTCTAGATCCTGTATCCTAGAAGTTGATGATATTACTATGGTCCAGTGTATTCCTAAAATCCAATGGTCCTAGAATCTTATGTTATAGCAACATCCTCTATACACTCAACTGACCATCTAGAGAATAAACAGAAACAACAGCACCAAGACAGTGAATTAACTCTAGCACTTGTTAAATATTTGTAAGCATTATCTTGGCCAGGTGCGATGGCTCATGCCTGTAATCCCAGCACTTTGGGAGGCCCAGGCAGGTGGATCACAAGGTCAGGAGATGGAGACCATCCTGGCTAACATGGCGAAACCCTGTCTCTACTAAAAATACAAAAATTAGCTGGGCATGGTGGCAGGCACCTGTGGTCCCAGGTATTTGGGAGGCTGAAGCAGGAGAATCACTTGAACCCAGGAGGCAGAGGTTGCAAAGAGCTGAGATTGTGCCACTGCACTCCAGCCTGGGCGATAGAGCAAGACTCCATCTCAAAAAAAAAAAAAAAAAAATTATTATCCCTAGAGAAATGGCACACTGTCTCAAAATATAATTATTTTCAGAGTTATACAAATGTAAATTCGTTGCTTAACAACAAATACATCATGAAAAAAAAATGCTCTAAAATGAAGTGACCCCAAAAATCCAAAAACATCCAAGTCCATAAAGTGAGCATGACAAATACCTTCTCATTCAACAGCACTATTAACAACACAAACAACAGATGAATGGATAAACAAAATGTGGAACAAACATACAATGGAATATTACTGAGGCTTAAAAAGAAAGGAAATTCTGACACATGCTACAAATGGATGAACCTTAAAGATATCATGGTGAGTCACAAAAAGACAAATACTGTGTGATTCCATTTCTGTGAGGTACTTAGAGTAGTCACAATCATATGGACAGAAAGTAGAATGGCGGTTGCCAGGAGTTTTTGGAGATGGAGGAATGGAGAATATTGCTTAGTGGATATGGAATTTCAGTTTGGGAAGATGAATAAAGTTATAGAGATGAATGGTAGTGATGGTTGCAAGACAAAGTGATTGTACTTAATGCCACTGAACTGTACACTTAAAATGGTAAATTGTAGGCTGGGCACGGTGGTTCACCCCTGTAATTCCAGCACTTTGGAGGCTGAGGAGGGCAGATTACAAGGTCAGGAGTTCAAGAACAGCCTGGCCAATATGGTGAAACCCCATCTCTACTAATAAAACAAAAATTAGCTGGACGTGGTGGCACACGCCTGTAGTCCCAGCTACTCAGGAGGGTGAGGCAGAAGAATTGCTTGAACCTGGGAGGCAGAGGTTGCAGTGAGCCAAGATTGTGCCGCTGCATTCCAGCCTGGACAACAGAGGTCGACTCCATCTCAAAAAACAAACAAAAAATGGTAAATTGTATATTGTGTGTATTTTAGCATAGTAAAAAAACTGCTGAAGGTAAAGGAAATTGCAGGAAAAGATGAAAGTGATGCGTTCTTTCGAACAACTAGAGAGGTTAGCCTTAGGTAAGAGCAGGGGAATTAATTTCAGAGGAAAGAGAAACAATATCCAAGGGAAGCAGATTAAGTAGGTAGATTTGGTGAAAGAGAAAGGAGGTGTTCGTAATCTCTCTTTGAACTAGGGAGCAAGATCCACAGCTGAGTGAATGGCAATAGTAGGAAAGAGAGGGAAAAGAGAGAAGGTGGGGGTCAGGGCAGCAGGAAAGGAATAAAGGAATTAAGATGATTTTAGAGGCTGGGCAATCAGACATACCAGGAAGGGGGTTTAAGTGCCTGTTTTAGATCTAATCATGAATAGAAACTAAGAACAGTCAGCACAGTTTTGTGTTTTTCTCTCACAATGTATGAGTGATTGGGAGTAAATACAGAATAGGTTAGATAGCTAGGTTTAATCAGGCTTGTAGTTTTGCTAGGCAAGTAGGACAGAAAAAAAGTGAGGAAGTTAAGAATGTTTGTAAGGGACTAATTACAGTAGATCTTATAATTAAGTTTCTCTCCTTTCCCTTTCCCCTCCCCTCCCCTCCCCTTCCTTCCCTTCCCTTTCCTTCCTTATTCCCTCCCTCCCTCTCTCCTTCCTAATTACAGTAAATCTTATAGTTAAGTTTCTCCCTCCCTCCCTCCATTCCTGTTTCTTATGAGACAGGGTCTTCCTCTGCCACCGACACAGGATGGAGTCCAGTGGCGCAATCTTGGCTCACTACAACCTCTGGCCCCTGGGCTCAAGCAATCCTCCTCCCTCAACCCCCTGAGTAGCTGGGACTAAAGGTGTGTACCATCATCCCTGGATAATTTTTTTGTGATTTTTGTAGAGATGGGGTCTTGCTATGGTTCCCAGGCTGGTCTCAAACTACTGAACTCAAGTGATCTGCCCACCTGGACCTCCAAAAGTAGAGCCACCACACCTGGAAGTTTCTTTACTTTTTTCTTTTCTTTTCTTTTTTTGAGAGACAGAGTCTTTCTCTGTCACCCAGGGTGGAGCGCAGTGGTGCATTCTTGGCTCACTGTAACTCCACCTCATGGGTTTAAGCCATTCTCTTGCCTCAGTCCCCCAGGTAGCTGGGATTATAGGCTTGGGCCACCACACCCAGCTAATTTTTGTATTTTTAGTAGAGATGAGGTTCTGCCATGTTGGCCAGGCTGGTCTCGAACTCCTGGCCTCAAGTGATATGCCCACGTTGGCCTCCCAAAGTGCTGGGATTATAGGCATAAGCCACTGCACCTGGCCAAGTTTCTTATAAGGAAGAAACTAAAGTTCTTTTTAAAGGGGTGATGGTGAAAATATGACAGATCATTTAATTGATGGTTTAAGACATCATATGGCTAACATGGCAGTTCTAGAATAAGCTGAGATGATAGTGTGTGGAGGTAAAAGTGTAGGGTTCTTGAAATTAATGTGGTAGAGATGATGCAGTTTCTGGCTCATATGGTTGGCGCACAAACAACAGAAGGCAAGAACTGTAGAAAACTGAAAACCATGGTATGTGGAAACCAAAATGTGAGGTGAAAACAAGCTGCCTCTTTTCTATAAGAGGAGGGGGGTTAATGACTAAGTCACTTCATAACGATTTGGTAATTAATACCAAATCCCTTGGAATTTCCTTTTTTCACTTATGCTTCCTATTCTGTATATTGTACATCTGACTGAAGAATATGGTGCTTTTCATCTTTATCACTGAGTCTCCTCTATATAGTACAACGCCTGATATACAACATGAGTTTGGTTCATATTGTTGAATAAATATTGAATGCATAAGGAAAAATCATTGCAGGTGTTTCACGAAAAAACTATTTGGGAAAGAAATTTTAATCCTAAACCAAATAATTTCCAAATTAAACAGCTGAGAGTAAGAACCAAAAGAGGGCAAAGCATGCCCATACACTAATCAGCATGTGAAAAGGAAAAAAAAAAAAACAACAAAAAACCAACCTATGAGTAGTTCATTAAAAAGAAAGTGAACTGTACACACCTTATGGTTTGCTCTCCTGATTCCTGCATCTTGGCTTTTTTCACCTGCAAAAATAAATACACAAAGGTATCAATGTACTGATCTGTTTTTAAAATCATTTAGCTACTCAAACAGCAGACTATTAACTATTACAGGATAACTATTTAACTTTGTTTGTTTAGATTTATTTAATTAATCCTTGTTATATTTTAGGGCTAGAGATGAAATTTGTTTTTTAAATGGAGCACTTCTTTTTAATGAAAAAAGTTTCTTCTGATTCAAAGGAAACTGTTTACCAGAATTTTTACTCAAGGTAGATAGAATGTTTACTAGGATTAAGTATCCAAGCTTGGAAACAAACTAGTCAGTTTTATACTGTAATAGGCAAATTATATTTAAACAAACAGTAAAGATGGCAATCTAAATATGTACTCGTTTATTTAACAAAAATGGCTTTATACTGAAGTTTACTGTCAAAATTTAGTATGAATTCTTATCAGGTTACCAGTAATTTAGAAAATATTGTTCAGCCTATTTTTTTTTTCATATTTCACATTTTCTATTTCCTTCTGGGGAGAAGACACTTCCACTGAATCAGTGTAAGAATCCACAACTGAAAGATCAATGGTTAATACTAATGGATTTTTCTGTTTCCATGTTACAAAGAATTTGATTTTAGAGCTCTCTGGTTAGAACTGGTTGTAGTAGAAACATATCTAATATGCTTAGCCATTCAAATTGTAAATATTTAAAATTACTTCAAGCTAACAGAAGAAGGCAGAAGCTCTCCTAGATAATTTGAAGCAAACATATCAGGTGGAACCATAGATATTTAATATTAGATTGAATATTTCAGACAAGGCAAATAATAAATGCAAGCCCCATAAAATTTCTTGTGGCCATCTATTCCTCATGAGAATATACAACCAAAAAATAAATGAAACCAAACATTCTTGGTTCCTTGCTTATGGTGTGTCAAAATGTATTCTATTCAATGTTCTTTTAATTTTCATATGTACCAAAAAGGAGAAAATAAAGAAACAAAGACAAATTTAAAAAAAATTTTCTAAATTTAAAACAAAAAATACATTAAAGCATTTGAAGCAAAAACAAAAATAAAACCTTGAGGTGGGTAAATCCTTATTAAGCATGACATAAATCCAAAAGCCATAAAGGAGAAAATAGATATAATTACAAACAATCTGAAACTTCTGTACGATAAAAGATACCATAAAAAAACCAGGAGGCTGAGGGATTGCAGGATGGTATGCATGCAGACTGTGACAAATAAATAACTGCATTACAAATGTAGATGACAATCTTACTGAAAAAGGTGAGAGAAATATGATCTACCTAGGTCATTGGAAACCTACTGGAACATGTAACATTGGAAAACAGTGTTTTGCCTGGAAACTATCAGGCTAAAGACAAGAAAAATTCAACTATCTAGTTTATCTGCCTGCCATAATTTCATAAATGACAACATATAGCTTCTTTTTATAAACTGTTCTGTCCTTCCTATCTAAAGATGATAGTAGTTATATAAGGTCAGATAATAATGTACTCTTCCAGTAGTAGAGATGAATTTATGCTTAGCTGAGTAACCAAAACAGTCTGTACTTTTCAAATAGTAATTCAAACAAAGAAAATGAGAGGATTGAGGAATCTAACTTATCACAGTCTTCATTCTATCAGAGGTATAGAGCAACAAATTTAGCTAATCAACTCCAAAAGAAAAGAAAAAAGGGGGAAACAAAGGGTTCGGAGCAACATTTTAAAATTTACTTTTTATTTATTTATTTGAGACAAGGTCTCATTCTGTCATCCAGGCTGGAGTACAGGGGCACAATCTTGGCTCACTGCAACCTCTGCCTCCCAGGTTCAAGCAGTTCTCGTGCCTCAGCCTCTCAAATAGCTGGGACCACAGGTGCACACCACCATGCACAGCTAGTTTTTGTATTTTTAGTACAGATGGGGTTTCGCCAAATTGGCCAGGATGGTTTCAAACTCCTGGCCTCAAGTGATCTGCCCACCTTGGTCTCCCAAAGTGCTGGGATTATAGGCATGAGCCACTACGCTTGGCCAAAGATTTATTTACTTTCAAGGAAGAACTATGCTTCTTTATCCTCCTTCACTTTTAAATTATTATAGTGCCAACCCAGTACAGAGTACATATTCATAAATAGAAAGGGAGAAAATGAATCTGAAGTTGTATCTACCAAACAGAAAAGTCTGGGGAAG
>NW_022437002.1:156684-186230 GCF_009761245.1 Sapajus apella
AGGTTAAAAAAATTTTATATATATTTATATATATTTTTTTTAACCTCATATGGCCCATTGTTTGTCTTGATTTGAGCAATTATGTCCCCCTCTGAGGCAGGGATATGCTAACTAGGCAGTAGAGGCAGGTAAATTTAACTAAAGAAGACAGACAGATTTCACTCAATTATAGAAGTATTGATTCAAACAATACAATCCAGAAACTGGCAGAAAATGATTCCTGGTTGTTAACAGGAATAGCAAAGATTGAGCAACAATTTTCTGGGGAGTTTACAGAGTAATATAGTACTTGCAATAATGAATACTGAAAATTGCACAGCAAAGTAAGCAAAGATTCAAGTAACAACCCATCCTATATGGAACAATTTTCATTAACAAAACCAGTATAGATCATACAAGCAACTGGTATCCAAAGGATTAGAACCATACCCATTTATCAATATTCATGAGAAGTATACTGTCTGTATCTTACAGATAATAAATGCTTACAGTACATCAAATAAATGCTGACAGTTAATACAGGCTGCCATTGAGTAAGAAAGCAATAAAGCTGAAAAAGCTCTCTGTTAGGGTTAAAAGTGAAAAAAATCACAATCACTTTTTGTATATGACATAATTTTGTATATAGAAATCTTAAAGAATACATTAAGAAACACTAGAACTGATAAACAAGTTCAGTAAGGCGCAAAATACAAGACAAACATGTAAAAATCAACTACATTTCTATATACTTGCAATAAACTATCCAAAAATGAAAAAAGAAATTCCATTCACAATGGAATCAAAAGGAATAAAATACTTAGGAATATAGCTGGGTGCAGTGGCTCACGCCTGTAATTTTAGTGTTATGATCACAGACAACAAGAAAACAGTTGAATCCCACAAATTTCAAGACAGGCTTAAAAAATAGTACTCTTGGCCAGGTGTGGTGGCTCAGGCCTGTAATCCCAGCATTTTGGGAGGCCGAGGTGGGTGGATCACTTGAGGTCAGGAGTTCAAGACCAGCCTGGCCAACATGGTGAAACCCCAACTTTAAAAAAAAAAAAAAAACACTCTCTATTTAAGAAAATTGTACTAAGTATTTCAAATGTCATTCTGCAATTACTCTGTGATGACTTACAAGTAATGGCTCTGAAGGTTTAAATGAGGCAAAAGCATACAAGCACTAGGTAAATTGTAATTTAGGGTAAAAGTCTTCACGGAGACTATAAAAAGGAAGATGTTTATGTCAAGATTTATCCAACACTGTTCTACAAAGAGAATAACGTTGTTCTGTTTACTAGAAAGTATATTCCATATACTAGAGGGGTAAAGGGCTTGTTCATAACCTAGATGAAATTTCATCCAAAAATAATTTAATACCATTTTCATTGACTGTGCTTACTAATAGCCATCTTTTTGTTTTTGAGATGGAGTCTCGCTCTGTCACCCAGGTTGGAGTGCAGTGGCGCGATCTCTGCTCACTGTAACCTCTGCCTCCCAGGTTCAAGTGATTCTCCTGCCTCAGCCTCCTGAGTAGCTGGGATTACAGGCGCACAACACTATACCCAACTAATTTTTGTATTTTTAGTAGAGACGGGGTTTCACCACGTTGGTCAGGCTGGTCTCAAACTCCTGACCTCGTAATCCAACTGCCTCAGCCTCCCAAAGTGCTGGGATTACAGGTGTGAGCCACCACACTCAACCCACTAATAGCCATGTAATTTTTTTTTTTTTTTTTTTGAGACGGAGTTTCACTCTTGTTACCCAGGCTGGAGTGCAATGGCGCGATCTCGGCTCACCGCAACCTCCGCCTCCTGGGTTCAGGCAATTCTCCTGCCTCAACCTCCTGAGTAGCTGGGATTACAGGCACGCGCCACCATGCCCAGCTAATTTTTTGTATTTTTAGTAGAGACGGTGTTTCATCATGTTGACCAGGATGGTCTCGATCTCTTCACCTCGTGATCCACCCGCCTCGGCCTCCCAAAGTGCTGGGATTACAGGCTTGAGCCACCATGCCTGGCCAGGTATGACTTGTGATGGAGGCAAAAAATCTGTTTGTCTTCTCTATCAAGGAGAGTAATCCACAAACTGTAAATGATAGCATACCTAAATTTTTCAAAGTTTATTTCCATATTTATAAGCAAGCGCCTCAGTTATTTAAAATAAGTTCTAACCCTCCAGACTCATGGAAGCTTTATCCCATAGACCTGTAACTTACAAACATGATTGCTAAACCAGTGTTTATCATCTCTGAAAAATCAGAGAATAAGAGAGCTGCCTGAAACAGAATATAAAGAAATGAGGCCAGGCGAGGTGGCTCACACCTATAATCCCAGCACTTTGGGAGGCCAAGGCAGGCAGATCACCTGAGGTCAGGAGTTCAAGACCAGCCTGGCCAACATGGTGAAACCCGTCTCTACTAAAAATACAAAAAATTACCCGGGTTTGGTGGTAGTCCCAGCTACTTGGGAGGCTGAGATGGGAGGACTGCTTCAGCCTGAGTGGCAGAGGCTGCAATGAACCAAGATGGCACCACTGCACTCCAGCCTGGGCAACAGGGTGAAACCCTGTCTCAAACAAAATAAAACAAAAAAAGAAATGTTTCACTACTTGGTTGGTTTGTTTGTTTTAATTTAAAGGTGATGGCAGGGAGAAATTAGGTGCTGGAAACTATAAACTAGTGCTAATTTAATGCTGACTGATGACAGTTTTCTAAAACATTACAGTATTGAACAGATTCCTTTGTAGATATCTAGAAAAGGATATGACAATCACCTGGAGCTATTATATATTTTCTCTAAGAACACTCAACTCAACATTTTTATTGATAACTTAAAGATTTAGGCTATAAATAGGTAAAGTATATGACAGAAAGCTGGAAGGAATAAGATTTATAAAGGTATCAAAGGATGATAATGTTACTTCTTCAGGGACTCTCTGTGTAAACTACAGTGTGAGGTATTTCTTTTTTTTTTCCTTTTTTTTTTTTGAGACAGTCTAGCTCTGTCACCAGGCTGGAGTACAGTGGCACAATCTCGGCTCACTGCAACCTCCCACTCCCTGGTTCAAGCGATTCTCCTGCCTTAGCCTCCCGAGAAGCTGGGATTACAGGCACATGCCATCACACCCAGCTAATTTTTGTATTTTCAGTAGAGATAGGGTTTCACCATGTTGGCCAGGATGGTCTCAATCTCCTGACCTCCTGATCTGCCCACCTTGGCCTCCCAAAGTGCTAAGATTACCAGCATGAGCCACTTCGCCTGGCTGAGATATTTCTTTTTTTTTTTTTTTTTTTGAGACGGAGTTTCGCTCTTGTTACCCAGGCTGGAGTGCAATGGCGCGATCTTGGCTCACCGCAACCTCTGCCTCCTGGGTTCAGGCAATTCTCCTGCCTCAACCTCCTGAGTAGCTAGGATTACAGGCACATGCCACCATGCCCAGCTAATTTTTTGTATTTTTAGTAGAGACGGGGTTTCACCATGTTGACCAGGATGGTCTCAATCTCTTGACCTCGTGATCCACCCGCCTCGGCCTCCCAAAGTGCTGGGATTACAGGCTTGAGCCACCGCGCCCGGCCACATTTTTTATTTTGTGTAGAGACAGGGTCTTGCTGTGTTGCTCAGGCTTCACCTTTAGGTTTTTTTTTTTTTTTTTTGGGATGGAGTTTCGCTCTTGTTACCCAGGCTGGAGTGCAATGGCGCGATCTCGGCTCACCGCAACCTCCGCCTCCTGGGTTCAGGCAATTCTCCTGCCTCAGCCTCCTGAGCAGCTGGGATTACAGGCACGCGCCACCATGCCCAGCTGAGATATTTCTTATTCTCAATCCATTGCTGTTCTTTATACTCTATTCTCCAAGTAGAGGCTATACAATAATCAGTCAAAGGATCCTCTCATCTGTGGATAAGATTCTTGCATTTTGGGAAGCTGATTTATAGTAATATAACAAAATTATTTACAACTCAGTTGAGGATTGATTAGCAATAAAGGGAAGGGGAAATAACCTGAAGTTAGAATTTATTGCATTGTGAGTTTTCTAAACAAAACCTTTTTCGGGCAGCAGGGGGACACGGAATCTCACTCACTTTGCTATCCAGGCTGGAGTACAGAGGCACAATCTTAGCTCGCTGCAACCTCCACCTCCCGGGTTCAAGCAATTCTCCTGCATCAGCCTCCCAAAGTAGCTGGGATTATAGGCATGTGCCACCACACCTGGCTAATTTTTGTATTTTTAGTAGAGATGGGGTCTCCCCATGTTGGCCAGGCTGGTCTCAACTCCTGGTGTCAAGTGTCCACCCACCTCCGGGACCCAAAGTGCTGGGATTACAGGCATGAGCCACTGAGCCTGCACAAAATCTTGAGATAAAGCAAGCAATTAGTGGAGAAGAGAAGGGGTAATTCAATAAGGAAGAACAAGCAAAGAAGACAATGGGATTAAACTAACTTCAATAATAATGCCATTAGTAACATCTCTAGGGTTAAAAAACACTGGTTTTATTAATCATCAACTTGGGATGGGACCATTCTTTCCACTCATATTTTAGATCTCCATTACAGCCTGTGAAAAGCCATTTTTTTCTTACCTAAAGTGTGTCATTACTCTTCCTGTTCTATTTTAAACATTAATCAGTGTTGTATTTTCTTAGATTCTCTATTTGTCTATTTGACATCCATTAATCACAGAGCCAAACTCAAGGCCAAAGTTGTTTTTTATCTCTCCTGAGATCCAGTGCCCATACTCTGAACCACCTCCCTTACCTAACTCTCACACACTAAGCCCCTATTTCTCCTGCCCTAAATCATAAATCAACCCAGGACAAAGTACCACCAGACAACCAGGAACAGCCCCTAGGTCACAAAGCCTGACAGAATTGTTCAAACTAGTCAACCCTAATCTGTTTACCCTGCCTATCTTGCTTTTCCTGCAGAAACCTCAGTAAGTCTGTGGCTCACAAGGCGCCTTCCTCTCACTCTTTCCGCCTCCTGACCAACAGGGTACTTCCCCCTATGTGGTATGCTATGCCTCTTGTTTCAAGGGGAACTATATGTAAACACTAAACTTGTCTTTCAATGATACTGACCTCTTCATGTCATCACTCAATCACCTCTATAAATTAAGATTTGGGCACAAATCAATAAGAAAAAGATGCCCCATGACAACCATTTATAGTCAGCAGAAATTTTGGTTTTAAAGTGCTTTAATTTCTTACCTTTCTCTGAAGTAACAATTAGGTTTTGCACATCATATTACAGAAGTTCAACAAAATGACAAGGAAATGAAGCAGAGAAGAAGAGACAGACGACCTGTCAGCAGGTCAGCCTCACAATTCTCATTACCTTAAATAGGTAAGGAGTAACTAACAACAATACCCATATTTCAACAATATGTCAATACTTACGTAAGTCTTTTGAAAATACACCTAGACCTTTGTCTTACCACATTAAAAACTCAATGACATAATTTACCTTAGTATATTTAATATCTACAATTCAGCTATTTGTTCCAATAGTGTAAACCTTATACACATTCCTCAAGATAATTTTAACCCTACCATTTCCCAGATTATTAAAGTCCTACCAGGGATAGGGGATCACATTTCAAATGTTTGAAAAGGTCTTTTACCAGTTGCTAATGTCTTCTTAGTTTTGTACTTACCTCAACTGAAGGGGTTAAAAGAATAATGACAAAGTAATCATCAATATACATTTTTTAATATAAAGAAAAATATTAAACAAATATTGACGTACTTCATTTAAAAAAATAAAAATAAATAAATTTTAAAAAAGGACTTTGTAATTTAAATGGGAACTAGTACACCTAAAGAATACATCTAGAACATGAAAAACTTATTATTTGCTTTCAAAATTCAAATCTTTCTAGGTTAGATTTTCATATCACTGTATCTTCTCTTAATATGAAACACAAGAGGCCCACTCAGGACAGCATATTGAATCAGTAGTTATGAAACTTCAGAAAAAGAAACTGGAAAAGGAAAAGACCCTTCAGCATAAAAGTTGTCTTAAAAGAATGACACTATTGCTTTTGTTTTTTTAAATATTAAGGGCCAAAAACCAAAAAGAAGATAAACCCATATCACTTGGGAACATTTAAAATTATTTTATTATGTTAAATATTTAAAATAATAATTCAAAATAGTCTGTAGGGTTTTATCTACAGTTTTTAAGAATTAGCTAGTGGTCAAATTACACCTTCCTCACTATACTACTACTTTTTAAAAAATTAACTCAATTAGGGAAATTCAGGTAAAAACAAAACTAAATTTTCTGGTAGAAATGGTGATATACTGTCAGACCAATAAAGACACGTCCTCTTTTATTTTCTAAAAAACTGTAACACTAGCCACTTATTTTTTTAAATGACATTTCTAAATATAATATTTATTTTGTAATACTGAATTTTCTAAACAGCCTCCTTAGAATTAAGTCAGCAAAATATAACATTGTTTTCTTGGAAGAAAATGATTAAGGAATCTTTTCCTTATTTTAATAATAATGAAGATCTCTGAAGATTAGCTCTTCTCAATCAACTTTAAACTGCAAAAGGAAATACTTACTGGTTGCTCTGGTAAATCTTGCTCTTCTTCCATGAGGACTAATATTTCTTTATTATGCTTATGTGACTGGATTGCAAGTCTCTCTCAGCAGTCCTCACAATCTGTTTTTAAAAAGGAAGATTCAAAGCTTTATATACTCTTTAAAGTATTATCATTGAGGCCATCAGAGAATAATTTTTTAGTATTTTGCTACCCAAGCTTTATACGTGAGTTCCAATCGCAAAATCTCAAACCAGCACGTGGCTTTTCAAAAATGACATGCTACACCAAATCAAGATAGGTGTATACAATGACTTTTATAATACCTTGCAAAAGCCAACATATGAAACCACTTCTGCTGGTTACTATGGTGCCTAATGCATTAAACATTTTACAATGACAGCTATGTGCAGATAATAAAATAATTTTTTAAGGACTAGAATTACATTAAAAATGATAGAGACTGCCCTAGCAAGTCACCAAGTTATGATAACATCTAACCTGCTTTAATGTGGAGCATTTACGTAACTGTTAACACAGACACACAGAATCACTTTAAATAGGACAAACCGGATTCACAAATATATGTCATCAATTTAAAGGAAAATTCAATTCTTCTCTATCTCAATAATAAAAATAAAAAAATACAGTGAAATCTTGACTTTTAGAACTAAGGAAAATAATCATGAAGAGCTAAGACCTAATTTGATTCTGAAATAATAAGCTTCTACTAACTGTGCTGCCCAGTCAATTATTTAAGCAAAATCTTTACATTCTCAGATTCTGCTCTTCCTGTCCTGATTTTCAAACAAAAAAAGGAAAAACAGGATTCTAAGTCCATCTTACTGTGCCCTGCTGACAGGAGACAAAAACTAGAAAGCTGCATACATTACACAAATGAAATACCCCATTTCTAACAAAAGTGAAATAAGCACTTCTCCCAAAAGATGTGATTGCTTGTACATTTAATTAAAGTCACAGCTGTTTTCAATTTTTCTACCAACCACTGTACCAACTCACATATAAAGCTAAAGTAAGTATACACAATCTTATTACAGAAGTACTGAAAATAGACAAATACCATGAAAAGGAAAACAAAAAACTTGTTATGCCAGTATACAGCACCACTCTATTTCTATTACTCTGTCCGTGCAATGCAACACAACTTTATTTTAGAGTCACACTCCAGAATGTGGAGAGAAAACACACATGAGGGCTACAATTAGATACGAAGTTGTCCAACTCTAACACAGCTTTACTCCCTACCCCAATTTAGAGTATCAAAAGAAAAAAAAAGTTTAAAGGTCAGAAGCACTTGATGCCCAGTGCACTCACGTGTAGCTCATACACAGACCTCAAAAGCTAAGTTCTCCTACTACATGACGCACATAACTAGTGATACAGAATTACAGAGTACAATAAGTAAAGCTCATGAGCTAACTTCCCTGTATTTCTTTTACTCAACTTAGAAGAGCATAATCAATGTGACTTGAAACTAATTCACAACTATGAAAGATGAAACATTTTTTGTTTTACTAGTTTATGTCTTAGTTTCAAATTGAAATATCCTTTCAAGGGACAATCCTTTTCATTTTAGTACTGTCTAAATGTACATTAAGTACATATACTATTTCATCCAATTTGAAACAGCAAAATAGGACCAATCATTAGGGAAATGTAAAACCTTCAATGCCCCATTTGTTGAATTTTTTTTTTTTTTTTTTTTTTTTTTTTGAGACAGAGTTTCCCTCTGTCACCAGGCTGGAGTGCAGTGCCATGATCTTGGCTCACTACAACCTCTGCCTTCCAAGTTCAAGCAATTCTCTTGCCTCAGCCTCCCGAGTAGCTGGGACTACAGGGGCACACCACCACGCCCGTCTAATTTTTGTATTTTTACTAGAGATGGGGTTTTGCCATGTTGGCCAGCCTGGTCTTGAACTCCTGACCTGAGGTGATCTGCCCACCTCAGCCTCCCAAAGTGCTGGGATTACAGGCATGAGGCACCACGCCCAGCCAATTTGTCGATTTTGTGTGTGACCAGTTCTCATCTATACAAAACTTACATTACATGTTTTCCCTAACTGAAGGCCACGACTGTAAAAACTACAATCTCTAGTATATTCTCAGCAAGGGAGATGAAAGGGATACCCATTACATCATGGAGGAAGGGTTATAAATTTCATCTCTGATAGGAGAAAGGTAAGAATAAATGTTATATACATATATATATATATATATATATATAAAACATGTATACACACTCAATAATGTGGTTTAATTTTGTTTTCAAACACAAAAACTAATTTATTTTAAAAATCTGAATTACAGGCTGGGCACAGTGGCTCACGCCTGTAATCCCTACACTTTGGGAGGCCAAGGAGGGCAGATCACAAGGTCAGATGATCAAGACCAGCCTGGTCAACATGGTGAAAGCCCGTCTCTACTAAAAATACAAAAATTAGCTGGGCGTGGTGGTGGGCACCTGTAATTCCAGCTACCCAGGAAGCTGAGGCAGGAGAATCGCTTGAACCTGGGAGGCCAGGTTGTAGTGAGCCAAGATTGCGCCACTGCACTCCAGCCTGGGCGACAAAGCAAGACTCATGTCTTAAAAAAAATAAAAAATAAAAAAATCAGAATTACATTAAAGAAGAACATAACACTATTTACAGGTCAAAAAGGGTCATAGGTTTTAAAAAGAAACAACTTTATCAAGTTGAATAATGAAGAATCATTTTTAAAAGAAAAAAATAGAAACACCACTATAAATGGTGGGGAAATAAATTATCAATAAATGTTAAAATATTGAAATTTTGCTTTTTAGAAATATGGTAAGATTAAATTGATTTTAAAATAGAAAATGAGGAATCTCCTATTTCTTGACATAAATCCTGTAAGTTGCAAGAAAACCTTCTTTAAGGGAAATATTTAAAGACATTCTACATCTATTCTTTGAAAATAAGCATGCTTTGTTGTTTCAATCTTTAAAATTCCCTTTGTCTTCTCAGCTTTTCAATCTAGGAGAATAAAAAGGACACAAATAACTTCTAAATTTAGAAGAAAAGAACTGGCCAGGCAAGGTGGCTCAAGCCTGAAATCCCAGCACTTTGTGAGGCCAACATGGTGAAATACCCTCCCTGGCCAATATGGTGAAACCCCATCTCTACTAAAAATATAAAAATTAGCTGGGTGTGGTGGTGGGTGCCTGTAGTCCCAGTTGCTCAGGAGGCTGAGACAGGAGAACTGCTTGAACCCAGGATGTACAGCTTGCAGTGAGCCAAGATCGCTCCACTGCACTCCAGCCTTGCGATAAGAGCAAGACTCCGTCTCAAAAAAGAAGAAAAAAAAGAACTTTAAAAACCAGGCTTGCTATCTCAAAATAACTGGTCAACAACCACAAATAATTTTGATCATTTTAAAACAAAAAGCTGCCTACAAGGAAAGAATATGATATATAAATTACAACTTCTGGGATTCTACTGGCAACATATGATGTGTGGGAAGTTTGCAAACATACATTCAGGTACATTGTGTATAAAATGCACTAATGACCATAAATTACGTAATTCTAACAAAACATGCATCTAAATACTACTTTCCGTCAATATGGTATTCTCCTACCTTCCAATAATTTGTAATCTGAAAGACCTGAAATATCAGAACATACTAAATATAAGAAAGCAAGTGTTCATCACAGTTCCAGCATCTATCAATGTTCTAAAGCTTTTATTAAGATTTCATACCATTTTCCACAAGTAGTACATGCTATACAATCAAGGCATACCTATAGAAAAAGACGAAAGTACAGTGTAACTGAGACAATATTGCAAAACTTGGTAATAAAAGTACAGAATTACTGTAAAAATCTTAGTATAGTTTCCCTGTATTAGTTCTAGAATTTAATGGTTTTTTTTTTAACCATTAATATAACCTGACATTATTTCATATTCAATGAGATTCATCTTGTTTTTTTGTTTTTTTTTTTTTTTTGAGACAGTCTCTCACTCGGTCGCCAGGCTGAAGTGCAGTGGCACAATCTCAGCTCACTGCAACCTCCACCTCCTGGGTTCAAGCAATTCTCCTGACTCAGCCTCCCAAGTAGCTGGGACTACAGGCACATGCCACCACACCTAGGTAATTTTTGCATTTTTAGTAGAGACAGGGTTTCACAATGTTGGCCAGGATGGTTTTGATTTCTTAGCATCGTGATCCACCCACCTCGGCCTCCCAAAGTGCTGGGATCACACTGAGCCTGGCCAAGATTCATCTTTTATAATACCAAATAATACAACAGTTGTGAGACAGAAGTGGAAAGTAGATTTTTTATGTAATTAAAATAAACATAATTAAAACTTAGTCAAACACCTGATTTACAAAACATGCCCTGAGTTAATCTTTTAAGTGCCTTTAGAACATTTGGAAAGTAATGTCTTTTCACAATTTTCTAATTTCAATTCTTACTACTGGTTTCTAAATAGACTTGTTTTATCACCTTTTTTAGAAATACAGCTTGTCAGTATTCATTTGCCTTCATGAATAGAATTCTGGGAAAATTTAAAATTTAGACTAGAAATAGTATTTCCTGAGGCTTTACATTTCCCTACCTGTGAATGCTGACAATAAAAAAATAGAAACTTTGGTTTGATCCAAGAGCCACACAATTTTTAATACTATTGATTTCACATGCTCAAAAATAAAAGCAGGATCCTTCTGTAATATGCCGGCCATAAATTTTATTTTTACTCTTTAGAAGTTAGAAGGAAAATAATTAGGAACAAATATTTTATTTCAAAATTCTAATTAGATTCCTACCTCAGAGTTTCTGTTTTGTTCCAAGCTCAACACACTACATAACCTGTAAATGTAAATGGCCACAAGCAAGAACTTAGGTTTCTTCTATGTGTTATCATAGCTCTGAGGCTTAGGAAAATAAATACATATATGTCCGTTTGTGTGTATGTGTGTGTATGTGTTTAAAAGCACAGAATAGGCTGAGCATGGTGGCTCATGCCTGTAATCCCAGCACTTTGGGAGGCCGAGGTGGGTGGATCACTTGAGGTCAGAAGTTTGAGACCAGCCTGGACAACACGGTGAAACTCTGTTGTTTAAAAATACAAAAAATTAGCAAGATATGGTTCCACAAACCTGTAATCTCTGCTACTCGAGAGGCTGAGGTAAGAAAATTGCTTGAACTCAGGAGGTGGAGGTTGCAGTGAGCTGAGCGAGATTGCACCACTGCACTCCAGTCTGGGCCACAGGTGACAAGAGTTAAGACTCCATCTCAAAAAAAAAAAAAAGCACAGGATAAAGGTCAAAGTTTTTTATATATGTATATATCAGTCTTAATTACAACTTCAAAAGAAGTGTCTAAATAGGGCAAAAACAGTCTGATTTATAAGTCCTAGAAGGAGAACTTACATGCAGCTAAGTATGTACGGAGGTATTCAGGAGTTAACTGGATATCTATGACACAGTCCCACATAGAAAAAAAGTAGTCCATAGATTTGATCTGACTACATTGTATTTTAAGTTTATTTACTACCCTTTCCAAAGTACCATATATATTTTTAAATTTATTTTTTTGTCGGGGGGGAATAGCAAAACCTTTTTTTTGGAGACAGTGTCTTGCTCTGTCATCCAGGCTGGGGCACAGTGGCACAATCTCAGCTCACTGCAACCTCCACCTCCCCAGTTCAAGTGATTCTCATGCCTCAACCTCCCAAGTAGCTGGGATTACAGGTGTGCGCCACTACACCTGGCTAATTTTTGTATTTTTGTAAAGATGGGGTTTCACCATGTTGGCCAGAATGGTCCCAAACTCCTGGCCTCAAGTGATCCACCAGCCTTGGCCTCCCAAAGTGATGGGATTACAGGTATGAGCCACTGAATCCGGCCTAAAACCTTTATTAGATATGATTTTCCAATAACAATATGTGCAAATTAGAATTATGAATTCAAAGAGCAGTCTGAAATTTTAAAAGGTAGACTAGGTATTAGGAGACAAAAGGTAAAGAAAGATGACAACATTTAATACTATTCATTATCTCCTCTCTGTATACAATGTTGCATATATACAACTACTTCATTTTTATTTTATTGATTTTATAAGATTGTGAAATCACCTTAAGGAAGTTATGGTATACAGCTGGTGTCCAACTTTGGTGGGGAAGGTAGAAACAAACATGATTAACAGTTTTCACCCACACATTTTAGACAACTTTTTTCTTTTTGCAGAGATTTTAGTAATATTTCATAAATATAAGATGTACTTTCACTCCTTCAGTGTTATAATAGAAAGCCAAATAGTGTCAACAGTAATGGCTTAATTATTGGTACACAAGAAAAACAAAACACCAATAGGTTTTTCTTAATTATGCAGTTTAAATATCAACATGTACATTTATTTTTACATTTAAAGGTTTTCATGTTTTAGACAACAGCTTTTAACAGTTTCAAATCCAGAAACATTGTTTTCAATTTGAAATATTGTGTGCATAGACATATATAAGAAAGAGAGAGAGAGAGCGCGCGTGCACGCGCACACGTGCACGTTCCTGGACAACAGAGTGATACTCTGTCTCAAAAAAAAAGAAACAAACAAAGTTTTACTCCAATACCTACAAATTTCTTATTGAAAATTAGGCAAAAATAATAATGAATATTCTAGGAGAAAGGAGAGTAACAGGCCATTTAAGGAAGACATGTCTATACTATTCTTTAAAACCAATAATAGTGGGAAAGATAAGAGAACTATCATTTACTGAGCATATATATGTATATATATATATTTTAAGAGATGGGAGTCTCACTACATTGCCCAAGCTGGTCTCAAACTCCTGGGCTCAAGCAATCCTCCCACCTCAGCCTCCCAAGTAGCTAGGACCACTAGGACCACAGCCATGTGCCACTGCATCCAACTCCAAGTAATTTTTACATTCACCATCTCATCACATTTTATCTCCATAACTAAGACGCAGGTAGTATTATCATCCTCATGCTACAAACAAGGAAACTGGGATTCAGAGATTTAAACAATTTGTCCAAGAGCAACAGCAATAATGTTATAGGTTGACGTGAAAATACCTTAAATAAAGAGACTAAATGGTAGTGATGATGACTGCACATCATTCTAAATGTACTTAATTACACTGAATTGTATACAGTTGTCTCCTTTTCCAAGGCGGAATACACTCCAAGACCCCCAGTTGACACCTGAACCAACCCCTATATAGACTTTTTTCCTATACATATAAACCTATGATAATTTTTAACTCAGCAGTTTTCATGCACTGTGTGGGCATAACCTAGAGTTTGAGGTGTGACAGCCAAACTAGCATGAATTTGTTTTTCCTTCTTCACAAGTTCATGAACAGAAGATCAGAAGATCAGTCCTTACCAGAGATCTTTTTTTCTTTTTCTTTTTTTTGAGACGGAGCCTCATTCTGTCGCCAGGCTGGAGTGCAGTGGCCCCATCTTGGCTCACCGCAACCTCCACCTCCCAGGTTCAAGCAACTCTCCTGCCTCAGCCTCCTGAGTAGCTGGGACTACAGGTCTGCACCACCACACCCAGCTAAGTTCTGTATTTTTAATAGAGATGGGTTTTCACCATGTTGGCCAGGATGGTCTCAATCTCTTGACCTCGTGATCCACCTACCTCTGCCTCCCAAAGTGCTGGGATTGCAGGTGTGAGCCACCGTCCCTGGCTCTACCATAGATCTTAACAACCTCAGCATGTGATTGTTTTTTTCTTTTCTTATTTAGTTGAGAACTTTTACCTTTTCACTTAAGGGAAGCACTTCTCTTTGGCATATCTGTACTGCCAGCAACACTACTCTTGCTCTTCGGGGTCATTATTAAGTAAAATAAGAGTTATTCAAACACACAAATACTGCAGATACCCAAACAAGTGATCGGGCTCCTAAGTGAATAACAGGTGGGAAGTGTCTACAACATTAATATGTTGGATAAAGGGATAATTCATGACCCAGGCAGGAAAGAGCAAAATGGAGAGAGATTTCATCACATTACTCAGATCGGTGCACAATTTTAAACTGATAAATTGTTTGCTTGTGACATTTTGAATTTAATATTTTCAGACCAAGATTGATAGCAGGTAGCTAAAACCACCAAAAGCAAAACAGCAGATAAAGGGGGTACTACTGTACTTAAAAATGGTTAAAATAGTTCATGTTATTTTACATATATTTTACCATAAAAAATACCAAAAAAACCCTAAGAGACTAGAAATGCCAAAAAGTGTCAAATCTATAAAGTACTTAAAATATGAAATAAATGGAGAAAAATCAGTATTTAGAAAATATTGTCAGAAAAACTGAATATCAATATGGAAAAAATATCCACATCATCATACGATATAACTAATTATATTTTAAAAACTAAGCATTCAAAAACCTTTGGAGAAAACAAAAAGTAAGTTTATCTCACTATGGAAAACAGATAAATTTATGGTCAATTCAAAGAAAGCATAAACAACAATCTGACAAATCCAGTTATGTAAAATAAACTATCATGCAATGAAGAAACAAATCTAAGATTAAAATAATACAAATTCAGACAATATCTGCAAGAATTATGATAAATAACTTAAAGTTTATAACAGAAACCAAATGAATTCAACATTTACAATAATCTATTATGGAGAGCATATAATAACTCATAAACCTGCCAAAGGATAAAAACAGGCAGTTTAGGCCAGGCACAGGGGCTCATGCCTGTAATCCCAGCACTTTGGGAGGCTGATGCGGGCAGATTGAGGTCAGGAAATCAAGACCATCCTTACATGATGAAACTCCATCTCTACTAAAAATACAAAAAAACTAGCCAGGCATGGTGACATGTGCCTGTAGCCCCAGCTACTCAGGGGGCTAAGGCAGGAGAATTGCTTGAACTTGGGAGGTGGAAGTTGCAGTGAGCCAAGACTGCGTCACTGCCCTCCAGCCTGGGCAGTGGAGCGAGACTCCGTCTGTCAAAAAACAAACAAACAAACAACAAACCATAGAGATTAAATCAGCACTTGAGAAAAAAAAAGACTGTCTCACTACTAATTGAAGAAATATAAATTTTAATATTCTTAAGATACGACTTCATACATATTAAGTTACCAAAAAAAAAAAAAAAAATCTAAACGAAACCAAGTGTTATCTGGGCTATGAGAGGAAAAGACATATTCAGTCAGGCACAGCTGTAAAATCACATGTGTCTTTAGACTGTTCCTGGATAAAGTATAAATGAGGTCATAAGCTTGGCCACGGCCTAACCTGAATAATTTTTCTTAGGTACTTACCCAAGAATTACGTACGGGGGTGGAGGGGAAGGCTAACTCTACTTTTAAAAATAGTGTAAGTCTATTGTCTACAGAAACGAAAATGAGAAACAACCAACATGTGAAGAATAAGTTTAATTATGCCAAAGCTGTAACCTATTTCAATACAAGTTTATTTAAAAGGTGAAAAGATACATGTTTTTATGTTAGTTTAATAATAGCTTACACGTAATTTGATAAGAAAAGCAGATACAAAGTTACATATTTTTTAAAAGTATAGTAAAATGTTTAAATACATATTTTAAACGCTTATATAAAAAATGTTCAAGACATTAAGTTAAAATTAGACACAAATTCTTCATTTTTGCCCCCAACTTTTACCATTGGAAAGAAAAATCAGCTTTGAGGGAAAAGCAATTTATATTGCAGTGAGCCTCCCTTACCTAAAAAAATCTTAAAGTTTATGACAACACTATAAGCAGAAAGATTCATTTCATTTTTTTGCTGTGTCATCTCTTTCCTCAGGAGTTGTTTAGACACTGTATACAAACCCAGGAACGGTTCATTTTACGGTTCTAAGCAAAAGCAATGAATTTCCAATACCTAAAGCATTTGCTATTAAGGAGAGACTTTGCATTTGGTTTCACAAATGGACACTTACGATTCTTTCTTGCAAATCCAAGAAAATATATAACAAAAGATGCTACAAAGGGTATCGAGTACTACAGATCATTAATGTAATCCTTAAAGTTGAGGAAATTAAATGAAAGAGAAGGCACTAACTGCCTCATGAAACTGTGAGTAGCAGAAACAGTGGTAGAACCCAAAACTCTGAACTCCCTTATCTGAAGCTTTTCGTCCCCTTTATGTGGAATTGAGCATATGACCCCCCCTTTTAAAATTACATTTTTAATATTATTACCTTAGGCTACTTATTCCTTTAATTTCATTATATCTCTATTCTGTTACATTACTTTGATCTTATGATACAACATCATGTTCTTAAAGTTTTTTAATGTTTCAAATTTAAACTCAAAATTTCTTTTTCAGTGTATGCACTGGCACTTTAAGGACCTCTTAAAAATCCAAAATTAGCATTCCCTTTTTTTCTTTAGAGGAATAAAGAGCTTAGTTGAACAAAGAGCTACTTCTGAATCTGGCAGCCCTCCGAATCAGAAGAGACTCAGACTCAGAGCTCCCTGACATTCTTTTTACGCTACCTATTAACTCCCTGTACAGGCTAGCAAAGAAACTCACAAAAACAAATTGACTTTTCTTTATAACCGTAAGTCCTTAGCTTACAATGTACAGACTCTGATTTACTGGGTTTTGTTTGTTTGTTTGATTTTGTTTTTTTGAGACAGGGTAGAGTGCAGTGTCACAATCTTGCCTAGGCTGGAGTGCAGTGGCACAATCTTGGCTCAATGCAATCTCACCTCCTAGGTTCAAGCAATTCTCATGCCTCAGCCTCTAAAGTAGCTGGGACTAGAGATGTGCACCACCATGCCCAGCTAATTTTTGTATTTTTAGCAGAAACGGGATTTTACCATGTTAACCAGGCTGGTCTCGAACTCCTGGTCTCAAGTGATCTGCCCACCTCAGCCTCCCAAAGTGGGATTACAGGCTTGAGCCACCATGCCCGCCCTGATTTACTGTTAATTAAACAAGTAATTTTTTTTTTTTTTTTTTTGAGACAGAGCAGTGACACAATCTCGACTCACTGTAACCTCCACTTCCTGGATTCAAGCAATTCTCCTGCCTCAGCCTCTCGAGTAGCTGGGACTACAGGCACATGACACCACACCCGGCTAATTTTTTGTATTTTAGTAGAGACACGGTCTCACCATGTTGCTCAGGCTGGTCTCAAACTCCTGAGTTCAAGTGACCCACCCACCTAGGCCCCCAAACTGTTGGAATTACAGGCATAAGCCACCACGCCTCGCCAAAACAAGTAATTTTAACTGGGACCGGGGGTCAAGGTGGGAAGGAATGGCTGAGCCAGGAGGATCCCTTGAGCCCAGGAGTAATCTGGTATGTTGATCAGCTTGGGTAACGTAGCAAGAGACCCCATCTATATAAAAAGGAAGAAGAAGAAGAAGAAAAGGAGGGTGGGGGGGAAAGGAGAGAGGAAGGGAAAAGAGGGAAAGAGGGAGGTAGATGAGGAAGAGAGGAGGGAGAAGTCCCCTTCTCCAAACACATATACACACAGTTATCATGAAATAGATTTCTAGACAAAGAAAGGTCCATATCCTAATACCCAGATCCTGTGAATGTTCCCTTATTTGGAAAAACAGTCTTTGCACATGTAATTAAGGATTCTGAGATCAGATTATACATAGGCCCTAAATGCCATCACAAGTGTCCATGTAAGAGAAAAACAGGCATTTAACACACATACAGAGAATAAGGCAATGTGAAAATGGAAGAAGAGACTGAGGGTTATGGCCAAGGAATGTCAGAAGCCACCAGAACTGGGAGAGGCAAGGGATGATTTCCCCTAAAGCCTCTGGAGGAAGTTCAGCCCTACCAACACCCTGATTTCAGACTTCTGGCCTCCAAAGGTAAAAGAATAAATGCCTGTTTTTTTTTTTTTTTTTTTTTCTTTTTCCTCTCAAACACTACTCAGAAAATTTCTGTTGTTTTAAGCCTCGAAGTTTGTTTGGGGTAATTTGTTATGGAAGCCACAGGAAACTAAAGGAAATGAAGAAATGTAAATATGGGGCTAGGTGTGGTGGCTCATGCCTGTAATCCCAGCACTTTGGGAGGCTGAGGCAGGCAGATCACCCCAGGTTAGGAGTTCGAGATTAGCCTAGCCAACATGGTGAAACTCCATCTCTACTAAAAAATACAAAAATTAGGCAGGTATGCTGGCAGGTGCCTGTAGTCCCAGCTACTCAGGAGGCTGAGGCAGGAAGAATTGCTTGAACCCGGGTGATGGAGGTTGCAGTGAGCTGAGATTACACCACTGCACTCTAGCCTGAGCAACGGGAGCGAAACTGCGTCTCAAAACAAAACAAAAATTAACCAGGCGTGGTGGTGGGCACCTGTAATCCCAGCTACTTGAGGGGCTGAGGCAGGAGAATCACTTGAACCTGGAGACGGAGGTTGCAGTGAGCTAAGATTATACCACTGTACTCTAGCCTGGTGACAGAGTAAGACTCAGTCTCAAAAAACAAAAAGAAATATAAATAACAGAATACAACAGTACACACAGCTGAAAAAAATGCTTCTAGACATTAAAAATAATAAAGTAAACATAAAACACTTAAAAACTTTCCAAATAATTGGAAAGTTTGCCTCTCTAACTCCAAAGTTAGCATTCTCCTGCTTTCACTCTGGGATAAACCTTAAATTTATATAGTGGAAGAAATACTTAGGTAACAATAACACTGACAGTCCCAGGTGCTTCATGGATCTTGAGAAATCTTACAAGAACTTTCTAAAGCCTTAACAAACTAAACACTATACTTTCAAGACAGGACTTAAAGTCTGCATACATTCACTGTACTGTTTTTTGTTTGTTTTGAGATGGAGTCGCCCTCTGTCACCCAGGCTGGAGTGCAATGGCGCGATCTTGGCTCACTGCAACCTCTGCCTCCCAAGTTCAAGCAGTTCTCCTACCTCAGCCTCCTGAGTTGCTGGTATTAACAGGCACCCGCCACCAAACCCAGCTATTTTTTGCATTTTTTAGTAGGGACAGGGTTTCACCATGTTGGCTAGGCTGGTCTCAAACTCCTGACTTCAAGTGATCTGCCTGCCTCGGCCTCCCAAAGTTTTGGGATTACAGGCATGAGCCACTGTGCCTGGCCTCACTATAATGTTTGATGTGTTCTGCTTAGTGCTTGCTTCTGCAGCACATATGCTAAAATTGATGTGTTCTGTTTAGGGAAAAAAAATTACTGCTGGAGTTAAACCTGAAAGATATAGAAGTCCTTCTTTCCAATTTATCTTAACTAACAATCTTAAGTAAACGATGCCTAAAGATTGAAGCTCATATTTCTCTGTTTTGATTGAAGTTCCTATTTTGCATTTGTCTCACTTAATAGAGTAGTATGCTCTTCCATAAATCATTTACTACACATTTAATTTTTAACTTTGTAACACTGTGCTTAGCACTGTATCAAGAGCATTGATAAACACATCATAAGATGGTAGTAAATGATTAGAATTTTTTTTCACTGGAAAAATGTGACTTTTCTAACTCAACAAATTACTTTGTCGCATGTATTTTTCTTTGGGAATTCTTTTTTGTGTGTCTTGAATGGAGCCCTGAAATACTTTCTAAATATATTCATAGAATATTTCAAGCTGGAAGAAAAATACTGAAATAGAATCCAGGATAAAATATGCCAGGTATTAAAGACATATTCTGAAAGAAATCATAATTATTTGGCTGATGTGTCAAAAGGTCATGTCAGTGTTGAACATACCATTTAACTAAACCCTTTACAAAAATGTACAGATCAAACAGAAACTATAAAGGCTTAGCTAATTTAACCAAGTAAAGTTGTTAATTCCAACTTCAAGCAACAAAGTAAATAAGGGTAAAATTTAGGAACTTAATCATTTCTTTATAAAGACCTTTAATTGAAACAATTTCTCCAGGGGCTCTCTGTACTATTGTATATACATGAGATACGAGCACACACTTACTAAAATGTCTAAAATAAAATAAAATAAAACTGGCTACACACTGGCAAGAACGTGGAACAAGAACTCTGTACAACTAGAACAATGTACAATTAGAAATTGTACACTGCTGGTGGGAATGTAAAATGTACAGCCAATCATGGAAAACAGTTTGGCAGTTCCTTATAAAGGTAAACATACACTTAGCATACAACCCTGCAATTCCACTCTGAGGTTTCTTTTCACCTAAGTGAAAAGAAAACTTATGTTCACGTAAAAACCTGTATGTAAATGTGCAGAGTAGCTTGTTCATATATATGCCAAAGACTAGAAACAACCCAAGTGCCCTTCAAACTAGTATATGAATAAACTGCAGTATACCCATATAATGGAATACTGTACAGCAAATCACAGAACAATCTGGATGAAACTCAAATGCATTATGCTAAGTAGAAGAAGCCTGACTCAAAAGCCTACATAATGTTTAATTCCATTTATGAAATAACTACAAGGACAGAAAACAGATCAGTGGTTATCAGTGGTGGGGATGGGAAAAAAAGGTTGACTAAAAAGAGGCACAAGGGATCCTTTTTGGGATTCATGAAACTATTCTGTATCTTTTTTTTTCTTTTTTGAGACAGAGTTTCACCCTGTCACCCAGGCTGGAGTACAGTGGCATGATCTCTGCTCACTGCAACCTTCACCTCCCGGGTTTACTCAATTCTCCTGTCTCAGCCTCCTGAGTAGCTGGTACTACAGCCACTCGCCACCACACCCAGCTAATTTTTGTATTATTTATTTATTTATTTATTTTGAGATGGACTCTTCCTCCATCACCCAGGCAGGAGTGCAGTGGCGCAATCTTGGCTCACTGCAACCACCATCTCCCTGAGTCAAGCAATCTTCTCACCTCAGGCTCCCAAGTAGCTGGGATTACAGGCATGTGCTACCATGCCTGATGAATTTTTTGTATTTTTAGTAGAGACAGGGTTTCACCATGTTGCCCATGCTGGTCTTGAACTCCTGACTTCAAGTGATCTACCTGTCTCAGCCTCCCAAAGTGCTGAGATTACAAGTGTGAGCCACTACACCCAGCCTAATTTTTGTATAAGAGATGGGGTTTTGCTACGTTGGCCAGGCTGGGCTTGAACTCCTGACCTCAGGTGATCCACCGGCCTTGGCCTCCCAAAGTGCTAGGATTATAGATGTGAGCCACCATGCCCAGCCCTCTATATCTTGATGTGGTGGTAGTTACAAAATTGTATGCATCTGTAAAACTTACTGAACTGTACATTTAAAAGAATTTACTGTATGTAACTTATACCTCAAAAGTTATAATACGATCTACTTAGATTTTTAGAGAAAATCATATATGAAGCTGAATCAAACTCTATGACTGTTATACAAACAAATTTAAAAAAAACACAGTCCACGGTTTTTTATAAGTAGAGATCTGAAATGTTGGCTAACAAAATTATAAACATAGTTGAAACAATAAACAGTTTATTTATGAGTAACAAGATCTGAAACATTGGCAGATAAAATTATAAAAACAGTTGGATCAATAGTTTATTTATGAGTACAGAGATTTGAAAGGTAGGCTATATTACCTGTTATCATCATAACAGAAGAATTTTGTTACATAGATGACTTAAATAAGGTCAAATTGTGCAAATTCCTATTTTTGTTCTAAATGTGACTACCTTCAGATACGCTTTCCCTATTTACATTGAAATGGTGGAAGAATTCTACCCTATCTTAAACACTAGCAGTAGAACTATACAACATACAATCATTCAGAAGCAATTATGCCTAAAATAGAAGTTAGTATTCATTTAAAAGAGATCGTAGACTTTCAATCTCCAGAGCTGTGAGAAAATATATTTGTTATTTTAGCCACTCACTCTATGGTATTCTGTTAGGGCAAACCAAGTAGACTAATATAGTTCACATGACCTTACTTTAGTTCTTTAGACCTGGTTTTCTTTAGTTCTTTGAACTTTGGCTCAATCATAACTCACTGCAGCCTTGAACTCCTGGCAATTCTTCCTCCTCAGTAAGTGCAAGCCACTATACCAGGCCCTTTGAATATATTTTAAATGGCTAATTTAAAGTCTTTGCCTAATATTAAAGTCTAACATTTGGGCTTCCTCAGGGTGCAGTTTCTATTTTACTGCTTTCTCTCCTATGTGTGGACTATACTTAACATGATTTTTTGTATGCTCTGTAATAGACTGTTGAAAACTAAACATTTTAAATAATGTAACATGACAACTCTGAAAATCAGATTATTTCCCTACCAGGTAATTTGCAGTTATTACTGTTTACCATTTATTGTTGTTTCTGTTAGTGACTTTCCTGAACTAATTATCTAAAATATTAATTATCTGTCATAAGTGGTCAGAAAAGTCTCTGCTGTTAGTTTGTGATCAGCTAATGACTGGGCAGAGATGTCCTTAATGTCTAAAACCAGTATTAAGTCCCAGTGTGTATTGACAGGCTCTCTATATGTGTTAGGGCATACCTTTCACACTCAGCCAAGCAGTTTATAACTCTTCCTTAGCCTTTACTTCTTGGTTGCACAGAGCCTAGAGATTAATCAGAACTGAGAGCTTAGGACCTTCTTAGTTCTTTCCTAAGCATGCAGCACACAGCCCTACACATGCATATAGCCTTCTAGATTCCCAGAAATATACCAGAGCTTCGTAAATTTCCTTATGAACATCTCATTTCTCAGCTTTTCCTTTTAAGCTTCTTGGTTAGCCTATTATTTGATCTAACTACTATTCACTGTCACTCAAGATGGTGGGCACCCAAGTTGTTCAACAATTGCCTTTAATTGTTTTTGAGGAACACTCCAGGGGGGAAAGGCTGTTTATACCAAGTGAGCTTCAAGTCAGGTCAAATACAGATGGTCTTGTGAATGAGGTTTTTCAAGGAACCACCAGTAAGGTAAAATAATGACAACTCAGGGAATGGAGCTTTGAAGAAACTCCAAACTCGATCTATCCCTTCCAGTGGCTGGTTTTCACCATGATTGGACACTGTTGATTTTCAAGGGTAGTGAGAAGCTAGAGAGAAAAGGGCAAATTAAAATGCCACAAAGTTTGCTGTTTTTGCCAAGATTCAGCCATTTCTCTAGAATAAATGCTCTCAGATTGCTGCAATTGATAATTATTCCAGGTACCCTTCAGTTCTTCATATTTATTTAAATGGAGTCTGCTACATTTCTGAAACTTCTACATATAATTTTGGCTGTGATTTCTTCTCCTAGTTTTTCCATCAATTTGATCTCACTGTTTCCTAGCTTTCAGAAATCCATTAAAGTCTCATCAGCTGAAATCCACCTTTCTTTTTATTTTTTACCTTTCTTGATTTAATAGGTTTAAAAAAATATCTAACATACTTACTAACATATCCATTCAGAATCCTTTGTACTCAGAGTCCTGCTGAAGTAGACACAAATACCCAGCAGACCTACACTCAGCCAGCATCTCTTAAGGTTTCCTTTAGTGTGATCCTAAGAGAGCCTTTCAGCTCTCACAACTTAGGCAACAGCACAATTCACATTTCTGCAACCAGAAAAACTGCAGCCACCTATACCTCCCTGATGGGACTTACTGTAGACAGATAAAAAACATTACCACATTGGTCAACACCTTCCACAAATAAGTAGTGCAGCCAACTGACTCCAGTAAAGTTGATGAATTCTTCTGGCTACTTTGTTCGGGAGGCAAGACTAACATATCACAGTATTACCAACTGTAGGAATATTTATAGTAACTTTACACTTAACACTATCAGAACTTACCGAGAAAGTTGCTTTTTAAAATATATACATATATTTAGGCTCTACCAAATTCTTAATAGAACAAATACTTTATCAGAAATAGACTCTCGGCTGGGCACAGTGGTTCATGCCTGTAATTCCAGCACTTTGGTAGGCCAAGGGGGGTGGATCACCTGAGGTCAGGAGTTCAAGACCAGCCTGGCCAACATAGAGAAACCCCATCCCTACTAAAAATACAAAAATTAGTTGGGAGTGGTGGCAAGCACCTATAGTCCCAGGCAGAGGTTGTAGTAAGCCAAGATCACACCACTGCACTCCAGACTGGGCAACAATGCAAGACTCCATCTTAAGAAAAAAAAAAAAGAAATAGACTCTCTAAGAATTGTTTTTATAATTTCTAATATTAGTTCTTGACAAAAATGATCCTTTGAAGTTATCTACAAAACAACCTTTAATAAACTTTTCCCCCCACAAGCTCCTAATGAAACAGGAAGATGTGTTCCACAGGAAAAATTTCAAAACCATAGTAAAAAGTATTAAGAAGAGGTTAATCTGAATTAGCTATGTCAGGTGAGCTTAATAACAATACACAGCTCTGCTATATTCCTTCCAACACTCCTTAGATCTCGCCCCAGTTTTAGTAACTTGTCAGAAAGCATAAGAATTTTTCTGTTTGTAGTGGGTGTTAACGTGACATAAAAAAAAAAAAAGAATAAGCATATGATAAAAGAAATTTTAAAAAGTTTGAGGATCCAGACTCCAAAGAACTCAAAGACTCTAAAACTTTATCTTCATCCTTTTTAATCTGTGCAGTTAACATGTCTAAGAGAATCACAACATGAATATTCTATAAATGTGCTGCTTCCAGCTACACAAAGTTGTACCCTATTTCATCAATTCTCTCACATTCTATAGATCTATATATATATCATCTACACATCAATCCTATATATCAAACAGCTTGCTAGTGTTTGGGTAACCCTGACTATACACTATACTAACAGAACTAAGTCTTTTGAAATCTATGTCTTTAGCTGTACTGTAAAATCTAGGTTCATTTTTTAAATTAATGTTTTATTTCTCCAAATTTACAAACTCCTTCAAAAATCCATCAGAGAGGGATAATATAAGTGTTTGTGAAAGAAAAATAAATAAATATCTCATGCCTCGGATAAAAAGGAAAGAAATCTGGTCTTGAGAGAAAGTCAATTCACTAACTAGCTCCTCTTAGTTTTCCCAAATAGCAAACCATTAAAACTATTAAGATTAAGGCCCAAATAACAAGGGGTTCCTATGAGAGATTAAATAAGTTGGGCCTGTAGCTTTGATAATCTTTAGTTTTTAGTTTTTTGTTTTTTTTTTCTTTTTCACACCCAGAATGAGTAAGACTTTCCTGGAGATAATCTTTAGTTTTAAATCCAACACACTACACAAGAACTTTCCCGACAGGTCCTCAAGACAAGATATTTTCAAGCTCCTGAGCAATGTAACATTAAATGTCAATCATGTCCTGTTAGCAAATATACAGAACTCATCACAATCACAAACAGTCTCGGGAGATCCAACTGTGAGTTGATACTATTAATAGCAAACATTTATGGAATGCTTCTTATGGGTCACGCACTGTTCTAAGTACTTTTAATATATTGACTATTTTCTTTTTCTTCTTCTTTTTAATTGAGGCAGAGTCTCGCTCTGTTGCCCAAGCTGCAGTGCAGTGGCATGATCTCAGCTCACTGCAACCTCTGCCTCCCAGGTTCCAGCGATTCTCATGCCTCAGCCTTCTGAGTCACTGGGATTACAGGCGTGTGTTACCATGCCCAGCTAATATATTAACTATTTTAATCTTTCAATAAGTCTATAAAATAGGAGCTATTTGTTATTATCACCATTTTACAGATGAGAAACCTAAGGCACAGAGAGTAACTTGACCAACGTTATACACATAGTAAGTCACCAACCTGGTATTCAAGCCCAAGCAGGCTAGCTTCCAAGCTTGAGTTCTCAAACCACAGCTATGTGTCTCATAATGGAACAATGCAGACAGGACTGGTGATGTTTAAAAGCTGTCCGAGCTTAAAATGTATGATATGCCATACTATAGTCACCAAAGCTAGAATCCTTAAGCCAAGTAATGAGAACATACAAGACGACGGCTTTTCTTCTTTATCCTTTCCCATTTTCATTTTTCCTCCAGGCCTCCCAAATATGAATATGAGTTAACACAAGTGAAGTGCTTTAAATAGTGCCTGGCACATAGTAAGCACTCACTAAGTGTTAAGAGGCGGTAGAGGTAAAAATAGTAGAGTATGCCTGCTGACCCTGTTTCATTCTAACGGCTAGGATAGGCAAGGAACTGTTGATATTTCTTCCACCTTTCCCCCTTTGTGATTACAGGAAATGAACTGGGACAATACATATATGTAATCCACTATCACAAACCCTAATGACTCTTCAATCGTGTTATTTCACCTGATCATATACACATGAGCAAACTGCTTCATTCCTCAGTCCCCTTTTTTTTGGTTTACAAAGACTGGTCCGGGGCCGGAAGAAAGCAGAATAAAGCAGCTTTGTAACCTTTTGACTAGCTGCCAAGAACAGAAGCCGAGTTTGTGAAAAGCAACTGAATGGACCTAAACTTCTGACTGTTAGATGGAAACTAGCAAAGGATAGAAGCTCACCATATAACGGAGCATTTTCAACCTCATGATTTCAAAATAAGTTTTTAAAATAATGTGCCTAGACATGTTAAAGAACAGATGACAGTAATGATAATCAGAGCAATAGGACCTCCCTCTCTCAATTATTGTTCTATAGCTATTTAGGTAAAAAGCTTTACAGAATCCGGGTACATTGCAGAGAAAAAAACTAGCAAACCTAAACATTTTCTTTTTTTTTTTTTCTTTCTCTTGGTAGTGACAGGGTCTCATTATGTTGCCCAGACTGGTCTTGAATTGCTGGGCTTATGTGATCCTCCCACCTTAGCCTCCCAAAGTGCTGGGATTACAGGCATGAGCCACCACACTTGGCCCCAAACCTAACCATCTTCAATTACAAAAAAAAAAAAAAATTCAGGTTACCATATCAACTTAGTGAATGGAGACCAGCAGTTTGTTTTAAATGAAAAACAACAGCCAAGCATGGTGGCTCACGCCTACAATCCCAGCTCTTAGGGAGGCAGAGGCAGGAGGATAGTTTGAGCCCAGGAGTTTGAGACCTGCCTGGGCAATACAGCAAGACCCCGCTCTCCACAAAAAGGAAAAAAAAAAGCATAAATGAAAAACAATAAAACAAAATAGAGGCCAGGAACAGTGGCTCACACCTGTAATTCCAGCACTTTGGGAGGCTGAGGCAGGAGAATCACCTGAGCCTGGGAGTTCAAGACCAGCCTGGGCAATATGGTGAAACTCCGTCTATAAAAAATACACACACAAAAAAAATTAGTGAGGCATGGTGGCACACACCTGTAGTTCCAGCTCTTAGGAGACGAGAGAATCACCTGATCCCAGGAGGTCAAGCTGCAGTAAGCTGTGATAATGTCACTACACTGCAGCCCAGGTGATACAGGGTGAAAGCCTGTCTCAAAAAACAAACAAATAGAATAGAAAATATTAATATTACAATGCATCACCAGTAGCAAATATATTGTTTCATGAAACTTCTCTTTAAATTTCAAATATCAGTATGCACATACATGTGTCTGAGTACTGGATAACAATGTAAATGTATTTTATAGTGGGGTCATGACCAAAAAAGTTTGAAAACCACTTTACCAGAAACAAAAAGCTGGCCAGTCGAAAAAGGAAGAAAATAACCACTTCATACTACATAGGAAACAATATTCAGAGTTTGATGGTTCTCTAAATTGTAGTTTTATATAAGCAAGCCTCTGAAAGAGAACAAAAAAGATCAAGAAACCACTGAGTTATTTCCAAAAAATTTTTATTGCACAGAATGTAAGGTACCTGAAGTAAATAAATATATACTAACAGAAAATATATAGAAATGAAATAAAGCAAAAATTTTCATTTACCTAGCTATTAAATGCCCCACTAAATATGAGAGATGGCCTAATCCCTTCGCAAAGCTCTAGTTCTCACTCTCAAGAACATTATTCATTAGTGTCACCTAATTATTGCTTCTTAAGCTATAGCAGAGGAACAAGTAGTGAAAAGAAAAAGCAGATTTCAAAGCTTCTTCTTTATTTTAAATTATCACAGATGTTTCCTAAATTTGACATCTTTAAATTTAAAAGATAAAAAAAAATCAGTGATATAATAAAACACTGATTTTTATAAGACATTTAGGTACCATTTTTTTAATCCTATAATGGTCTCTAAAGTCTGAAATATTTGCCCAAAATTCATACATGTATATATTATTCTTTTGGTAAAGAGAGTGAGATTATGATATTCATATCATCAATCTACCAGGAAAAAAATTACCATCATTGTGCTAAATTCAATGTTCCTCTTATTTTGAAAAGGCGGAGGGGCACAACAGGTGAAGGTGACCTAAATCGTTTTCAAGTACTATGGAAACTAAAGAATAAAATTCAATTCCACCTGAGAGCTAATCATTCTAATGTATTCCCACAGTAATGGCGCTGATAGCAAGTACCTACCAATTTTCCCAAATTCAGTAATTGCTACAATATTAAATTTCAGGCGAAAGAAAACTATGAAATGTTTAAATACACTGATTATCAATCAGACCCACATATAAAAGAGAACTGCTTTGAATCAAAAGTCAAATGTTTAACTAAAAGTAAAGAACATTCTAAATACCAACAAGTATTATCATCATAGCAAAGCTTACTCTGTTCAGCTCCATAACAATACTTTTCCCACCAAGCGGAAAAAGACAAAAGCTACTATAAAAAACAGTATACTTAATGTCTTAATTAATAAGAAAAGTTAACATATGAGAATTGAAATTAGCATTCCTAATCATATGTCACTTCTTACTAGAAATAATTATACCTTTTCTGTGAACCAGATTCTATGATTTGCAACTGTTTTTAAAATATTCAGAAAAATAATATCATTATCTAAGTACAAGACTCCTGCATTAAGGTGCACCTCAACTTATATAAAATAATCTCTTTCCCTCAGCTGATTAAAAATTTTTTTTAAGGCCGGGCGTGGTGGCTCAAGCCTGTAATCCCAGCACTTTGGGAGGCCGAGGCGGGTGGATCACAAGGTCAAGAGATCAAGACCATCCTGGTCAACATGGTGAAACCCCGTCTCTACTAAAGCTACAAAAAAAAATTAGCTGGGCATGGTGGCGCGTGCCTGTAATCCCAGCTACT
>NW_022437002.1:186330-316996 GCF_009761245.1 Sapajus apella
TAAAAAAAAAAAAAAAAAAAAAAAAAAAAAAAAAAAAAAAATTTTTTTATTTGGGCATAATAAAGGCACAAAAGAATCCTCTTAATATGATTAATAATATTCTAAATGACTATTATTTGCATCTCTTCATTTAGAAAGTAATTGGTTTGTGAAAGTTCCCCTCATCTTTTCTAAGGTAAAAATAAAATCACTAATTTAAATATACTACTCTAAACACGACAGTCCTAAAGAGATGAATATACTTAATTTCACACAGATTTTCAAATTTGGAAATGAGACCAGTGGTAATTCAGACATTTCAGTGTTAATCTTCTGTTTTATATTTCAAAGTTGTTAAATTCATATGGGAATGTTAAGATTTAAGTATTTTAAGACTATTACCTAAGTTTAATACTCTGAAGATAAAAAAAATAAGTTGGAGGGGCCATTTTATTAAAAATAATGACTTATCTCCAAATAATGCCAAAGTAATTAACTTCCATAAGATAATTTTTCTAATGGTGGAGGAATTTGATCCTGTTTTGCTTTCTTAATATATGGTTTTGTCATCTTAGAAACATCGGTAGTAAAGGGTTTGAAATCTGCCTTAGGCCAGCATTAGTAAAAAAGCCAAGTAAAACCCTCCCCTAAGGTTCCTAACCAAAAGCAGTATTCTTTTGTGTTTCAGAGAAACTAGATTTTAAACCTCAATGTATAAAGAAAGGAATCACTAAAGAAGTAGACCCATGTACAAAAAAGATTAACTCGGGAGCCAGAAGGACTAAGTTCAAATCCAGCTCTTTGATAATTAGTTGTGTTACATTGGGCAAGTTACCTAACTTCTTTACCTTGATTTCCTTATATGTAAAATGGAGATAATAATAATAGTACCCTTATTTCATAGGGCTGCAAAAATTAAAGAATTAGTACATGTAAACACCTTAGAATAGCTCCTGGTACATAGTAAGTGCTATGTAAAGTTCACTTTTATTTTTACTGTTTTACCACTACAGATTTTCATGGTTTAGTTGTGAAAAAGTTTACCAAGTGAAAATTATTTTATTGTATCTATAATGAAAGAATATTATTTTATGTTAAGTTTAATTCTAATTATGTTGTCACGTTTTATGTACAAATAAGATCAAATTCAGAATTTAAGTGTAAATATCAGCCTGATACAATATTACCTAATCACATAAATAGCCTAAATAGGTATTACTTTAACTGTACACAGTAGATACCTACACAATATTTGCTGAAATAAATGTATTACAAAGAATATTGCTAATTATTTTCTAGGGGAGAAAATGAAAACCATCTAACTGCTACAAACATTAACCAAGCTAATAAGTTAAAGTGCATCCAACACAATCTGTAGTAAGATCTTCAAGATATTAAGCACTGACTGCCTTGGGCTCATCTGTTAACTTATTTACAGTAAGTTGGTACTATTTAAAATAGACATTCCTTTTCTGATTCAAAATAATATTGCATACTTAAATGAGAAAACAGTAAAGACAAATTTTAGGACGCCCATATTTTTAAATAGCTGTTTTAAAATATACTGTAAATAACAGAAAATGGCTAAATTATTTCTACATTTAATAATTAGCTTCCCTAGGACTTAGGTGGATGGAACTAAATTAAAATATCAAGGATGATGATATGTTCCATTATTTGCTATGTTCTCTGTCAGTAAAGGATACCCGTATCAATAGGGTAGTTTAGAGGTTAAGCCATACACTTTGCAAAAGAATATGCACTTGGCCGGGTACGGTGGGTCATGCCTGTAATCCCAGGACTTTGGCAGGCTGAGGCAGGTGGATCGTAAGGTCAAGAGATCAAGACCATCCTGGCCAACATGGTGAAAACCCATCTCTACTAAAAATACAAAAATTAACTGGACATGGTGGTGCGTGCCTGTAGTCTCAGCTACTCGGGAGGCTGAGGCAAAAGAATCGCTTGAACCCAGGAGGCAAAGGTTGCAGTTAGCCAAGACCGAGCCATTGCACTCCAGCCTGGGAGACAGTCTCACTCTGTCTCAAAAAAAAAAAAAAAGAATATTCCCTTGTATTTTTAAGTTAACTAGAAAACAGAAAGTCCACCTATTTTCCACTTTACTGTCAATGTAAAAATTCAACCTTTTGGTATAAACCAATTAGATGAATATATGGGAAGAATTAACTGTTCCTAATATGTTAAAATATACATTTCTATTTTGAACTATTTCTTCTCCATTTAAATCATACATGAGCTAAAGTATCCTGTTATATGCAGAACGGAAATATCTTTTGAACAAACTACTACCTAAAAAGAAGTTCCATGAGGCTTTTATTTACAATCAAAACAAAAAAACCAAGTCATGAAGCAGTCTAAGCGAAGCACAGAAACCATAAGAAACCATAACGCTACAAGGTACAAGTGGCAAGGACTTGTTGGAGGTATACTTTGTTTCTTAAATTTTCAAAACTACATCCTCTGCCTGTGGGTGGTGGCTCATGCCTTAATCTGTGCACTTTGAGAAGCAGAGGCAGGCAGATTGCTTGCTTGAGTCCAGAAGTTTGAGATCAGCCTGGGTAATATGGTGAAACCCTGCCTCTACAAAAAAATTTAAAAATTAGCCTGGGGTGGTGGCATCACCTGTAGTCCCAGCTCCTCTGGAGGCTGTGGGAGGATGGCTTCACCCAGGAGGTCGAGGCTGCAGTGGGCCAAGATCACACCACTGCACTATAACCTGGCCAACAAAGCAAGGTTTTTTTTTTGTTTTGAGAAAAAAAAAAGAAAAACAAACAAACAAAACTACATCTCCTTTAAAACAGCATAGGATTCAAGTATCGAAAAAAAAAAAAAAAGTATGACAAAGTACAGTAGCAAATAAAATGACAAAAAATAAGCAAAAATAATCAAACCAAAATAAGAAAAGTTAGTAAGCATAAAACTGATATGCAGAAATGTATTTTATTTTTATTTATTTTTTAAATTTCTTTATTTTCTTTTTTTTATCCAGTTTCTGTGGAAAGAAACGTATTTTAAATTGAGCCCTCAGGGTTACAAACTAAAGTTGAAATTTCTATAGAAAACCAACAGTAATTCTTTTTTCCTGAGCTATAAAACACACACACACACACACACACACACACACACACACACACACACATACACTAAGCTGTCTCTAGTTTTTGGTGTTTTGTTGTTGTTTGTTTGGTTGGTTGGTTTGGCAGCTAGGTGGAGGGTCAGGCTTGAGGATCAACAGCATGAACACAACTGCTGCAATGACAACACAGGATGTTCATTTCATTTAATGGTTTCAGTGCAGAATATATAGGCCAAAGTCATTTTAGAAGAAAAAAAGAGAAAGACTCCTAAAACTTTTCAACTTCTACTTCTGCACAAAAGTTTATTTCTCTAGTCCCTCTTCGAAGGCAAAAATGACTTCAGCTTTGGATTTTAAAATCTGTGTCATAGATTTCTTATCCTAATAGTCTCACTCATATATGACATGAATATACTGAAATGACCCACTAAATCCTCTATTGTGCTTTCCAGCCTACAGCTTTAATGGAATTAACACCCACTACTCTGAGAGCATGTGCAGGACTTCTTGATTTAAAAAGAAATGACCTTGGAAAAAGATTAACTGTTTTAAGTCATAATTTCCTTTTTTTTTTTTTAAGAGACAGGGTCTCACTCTGTTGCTCTGTGGAGTGCAGTGATGTTATCACAGCTCACTCAAAATCTTGGCTCAAGTGATCCTCTAGCCTCAACCTCCTGAGTAGTTGGGACTACAGGAACACCCCACTACACCAGGCTAATTTTGTCTCACTATGCTGCCCAGGCTGGTCTTGAACTCCTGGCCAATACCCCTACCTTGGCCTTCCAAAGTGCTGGGGATTACAGGTGTGAGTCACCATGCCAGACCTAAACCCTAATTTCTGTATGTTTTGTAAAGAAAAGTGCCACTTCTTACTAGTGACAATGGTATATAGTCTTTAAAACTAGATTTTATCATTTTCTATTGTTTTGAAGACAGGGTGATTTCCCGTCATTTTGGGGGCTTAATGTTCTTATATTAATCTGCATTAATTAACCTGGCATTCCCATGGCTTAAATGAAGTCCACAAACCTGAAGGTAAGGAAGCAGCTGGAGTAACCTAAAGGTAAGGAAGCTGGGTGTGGGTTAGTTTTGAAGGCTGGAAAACAATAAGGCGACGTTGGACAGAAGCTAGAGATAGGTGGTGGGGAGGACGTACATATAAGAAACTTTCAAAGGGGCTTCACTTAGCAGTTAGATGAGTCCTGAAAGCCAATCAGAAGGGTCCTTCCATGTGGCTTCTACGACTAACATGGCCAAACTCCAAAGTCCCTTCTTAAAAATAGCTGAAGAGAGCCCAATTTTGAAATAAGCCAAGGTCTATACATTTGTATATGTGTATGTATATGTATCATGTAATGAGGGAAATTTTTCTATAACTAATTAGCCAAAAGATAAGCAGGTGCTTAAAGTTGTATTTAAGTTCATATTTAAGTACTACATTTTAAAGCACAATTTATAGATTACAGAAGCTGATCACACAAAAACCTCTGCAATCAAGTGCTAGATACACACCGCGAACATCGGAAAAAAATTAAGATTATCCAAGCCTATACTCTAGATGACAGAATTTGGGCAAGGGGTACTAACCACTATGAAATGCAATTCCTTCATGTTATAAATGACTTTAAACCTCCAAGGAAATTTAAGAAAGATGCCCTAAGTCTCAAAATGAGAGAATGATAGTTTTACAACAAAGGTGGAAATGGTTAAAAAAAAAAAACACAAAAGTTAGAAAACATTCTAAGTAATGTAATGTCTGACTAATGAAGGAAGAGGAAGACAAATAGAAAATTTAACACAGTAAAAATGAAAAAAACAATGCATATGTGCATACTGAGTTTAAAGAAGATTACTTTGAAATTACTACAGTGAATTCTTTAGCAGAACACTTTTCGGTAACAACAGAATAAATCGGGGCTAATGATCTCCCCACAAATTCTGTCTTCTATCATCACAAGTGTCCTATAAGAAAAGTCCATGCAAAAAGCAGAGCTGACGTCCCAGAACATTCATATTTTTGCCTCAGCTGTGCACATCCATTTTCACGGGAACACAAAACTCACAGAACGTCTTCATGACCTCTCAATTAACAAGAAAGATCACAACAGCCCAACCGCTAGCAGTACCGTGTGCCTGCCACCTGTTAGCTGCTCTTGAGAAAGCCCCAAGACTGAGATCCAGCGAAGAACTAGGAACGCCTTTGTTGTACTATAACTATGGAAGCTACCAGAGTTCAGCTTAATCCAGCACCTTAAGGCAAAACTTCCCCCAAGGCTGGGGATGTCTTCCCATATCCGGGCTTTGGCAAAGCCCTCCTCTAGCTAAAGTCACGCAGGAGAATCCCAGGCGAAGCACTCTCACCTACTAGTCCCAGGAGGAAGGGTCAAAGGTGAAGAAAGTTGGGGGACAAGAACCTAGGACCCTAGAAAGGGCTCCGTTTCTCAGTGGTGAAGAACGAACATAATAAGGTGGGCAATCTCACTGGATCAAAGAACGCTGAGATCCCAGATCATGGGTAAGGGAAAAGAGATGCTGAAAGGAGGGAGGAGGAGAAAAACAGAGAGGCATTGGCTGACAGAGGCGCTGAGGCGAAAGGCAAGAAACCGAAGCTGGAAAAGGGCTGATGCGGCTGAGGAAAAACAGCGAGGCGAGAGATGCACGGAGGCGAGAAGGCTAAGCTGAGGCGAATAACGCGAGGCCAGCGTGAAGGAAAGGGCTGAGGTGAGTGAAGCACTGCAGGGACAAGGGACAGGCGAAGAGACCCCCACCCACAAGGACGGAGGCAGAACTCTAGATCCATCCCCCTTCAGGCTGTACGCGACCAGCTGCGCTCAGACCCTGTCGGCAGCCGAGACTCACCCAAAGGCTGCAAAAGCCCCACAGCAGGACATGGAGACCAGTCCAAACCCACAGTAGAAGCAAGCGAGCGGAGGAAACCGCGGCGTTAGCGTGACCCGGATGCGCATCCCTAGGAACCGGAAGTAAGCGGCCAGAGTCACCTCACTATCCACACCTCGTTCCACTAGAAACCTCTGGGCGCATGTGTGGAGCCTGACCGGACGGGGAAGCTCCTAGACACCGCCCACTCCGGCGGCCCGGCAAGCCCCGCCCATGGTCACGCCCCGCTCGGCGCCTCCGCGTCGGGCAGCCGGCGCCTGGGTGAACGCCGGGCTGTCTTGACGCTGCTACAGCCCTCACTTTTAAGGACGTCTTTAAAAATGCGCGTAATCCCTACGACGCTAAAAGGAACATGAGGAGAAATGCTGGATGCATTTGGTAGATTTAGAAAAACTGTGGGAAGAAGAATGAGTGGGAAGTTTTGGAAGACATTTGGTACGCTAGCCCAAGGTGATCTTTTTTTCTTTCTTTCTTTCTTTCTTTTGACAGAGTCTCGCTCTGTCGCCCAGGCGGGATCTCGGCTCACTGCAGCTTCCGCCTCCCGGGTTCAAGTGATCCTCTCACCTCAGCCTCTGTAGTAGCTAAGACTACAGGCGCACACCACCACGCCCGGCTAATTTTTGTATTTTTTGCTAGAGACGGAGTTTCGCCATGTTGCCCAGGCTGGTCTCGAACTCCGGAGCTCAGTTCATCCGCCCGCCTCGGCCTCCCAAAGTGCTAGGATTTACAGGCATCAGCCATCGCCCCTGCCCCCAAGGTGATCTTTTTATCCCCAAATTTAGTTTATTCTTAATATTATATTAAGCTTGCAATGAACTTCACTTCATGCATATTGTTTTCAGAAACAAAATTATTAAATGCTTCGTTAATTTTAAATCACAAGCCAAGTATGGGCTAGAAGCAAGGTTGAATTAAGGCTTTGCAGAGACGACGTTTGTTTAACTTGGAGACCCTCTTTAAAATAAAGCCGGGCGCAGCGGCTCATGTGTGAAATCCTAGCACTTTGGGAGGGGAGGGAGGGGTTGCTTGAGCCCAAGAGTTGGAGATCACCCTGGACAACAAAGTTAGACCCTGTCTCTATAAAACAAACAAAGCAAAACAACGACAACAACAAAAATTAGTCAGTTGTGGTGCCACGCCCCTAACTGAGCCCAGGATGTCAAGGAGGCTGCTATGAGTTACGATTGTGCCACGGCACTCCAGCCTGGGCAACAGAGTGAGACTCTGTCTCAAAAAAAATAAAAAAATTTAAAAATCCAAAATTACAAATACAATATTAGATATAAAAGTGAACCTTTTATAATGAGAAAAATTAAAAACATTTTTCATTAGCTCACAAATACCACAAATAAAATCCAGAAAAAAACCACTATTTTTTCTACATTTTTGGCCTATGTTTGAACACCTCTTCCGATGACAATGTACTAAGCAACATCATTTACTAAGATTCTTAACTCCTCTCTCCCATCCCACATCTACTCCATGAGCAAGTTCTGCGAGATCTGCCTTCAAAATCTGTCCAGAATCTAACCATTTGCTGCCTCCCATGGTATAAGCCACAGTCGGTCAGTGACTGTGAGTACCCTATGTATACCCTTGCCTTCTCACTTTTTTTTTTTTTTTTTTTTGAGACGTCACCTCCCTCTGTTGCCCAGGCTGGAGTGCAGTGGCCTGATCTCAGTTCCTCCTGGGTTCTCCTGCCTCAGCCTCCCAAATAGCTGGGATTACAGGGGCCCGCCATCACACCTGGGTAATTTTTGTATTTTTAGTAGACAGGGTTTCGCCATGTTGGCCAGGCTTGTCTTGAACTCCTGGCCTCAAGTGATCCACCTGCCTCAAAGTGCTGGGATTACAGGAATCAGCCACCACACCTGGCCTCCACAGTCTATTAATACAGTAGCAATAGGCTCCTGTTAAAACCCCAATCAAATCATGTCCCTCCTCCAATGCATTCCTATTTCAGAGCAAAAAAACAAAATTCTTGCATTGGCCTATACGACCCTCAAGATTTGACACCTCCAGTACAGCCCTGCTTTGACCTCAACTCCTATTCGTTCTGTCATCCTTCCCCTTAAAGCTCACTGGCCTTTGCCATTCCTCAAACCTGCAGGTAGGCTCAGGGTCTTTGTGCTCTTTAATCCCTCTGCCTGGAGTGCTCTTCCCCTGATACCTGCATCATTCACCCTCTCACCTCATTTACATCTTTATTCACATGTCACTTTCTCAATGAGATCATCCCTGAGACTACATTTAAAATTGGAACACCACCATCCTCCTTGTACTTTCCCATCCAGCAAGTTGCTTGTAAAATTGGCTTAATGTCTCTCTCCCCCTACCAGAATGTAAGCTCCATGAGTCCATGAATGTTTTATTTGTTCACGGATGTTTTTCACACCAGAATGGAGCCTGGCACATTGTAGTCACTCAGTAAATGTTTGTTGAATGAAAGGCTTAATTGCCTATTTACTTTGTTTTTCCTGGTCTGAAACGCTGCAAACTGAGCGACCAACTCCACCAGAGGGAACCCATGAGTAACCAATGCAATCGCCTCAGAAAAGTTATGCCTAAAACATTTACATACATATACACGCAGTTTAAGGACAAGAATATGTTCTGAGAAATGCCTCATTAGGTAGTTTCATTCATTGCGCAAACATTGTAAAATGGATTTATACACATATAGGCTATATGGTATAACCTATTGCTCCTAGGCTACAAACCTATACAGCATGTTACTGTACTGAATACTGAATGAAATTGTAACACAATGGCAAGTGTTGTGTATTTAAACATATAAATACATAGATAATATACAGTAAAAATATGATACAAGCTCATGTGACCACCATCATATATGCATTCTATTATTTACCAAAATATCGTTATGTGGCAGCTATTTTAGAATTAAACAGAATTATAAGAAAGCATGCAAATTCCTCCCCAGAGCAGAGGCTGTATCTTGGTGGCACACCAGGGTCTTACATCCATTTAAGAATAAAATCCAAAGGCCAGGCATGGTGGCTCCCACCTGTAACCACAGCACTTTGGGAGGCGGATCACCTGAGGTCACGAGTTCAAGATCAGCCTGGGCAATATGACAAAACCTCATCTCTACAAAACATACAAAAATGGATGTACAAAAACCTGGATAATACAAAAATTATCCAGGTGTGGTGGCAGGAGCCTGTAGTCCCAGCTACTCAGGAGGCTGAGGCACGAGAACTGCAGGAGACAGAGCTTGCAGAGAGCCGAGATGGCACGACTGCATTCCAGCCTGGGCAACAGAGCGAGAGACTCTGTCTCCAGAAATAAATAAATATATAAAGATAAAATAAAATAATAAAAATAAGACCTCTAAGGTATACATTTCCATTTTTAAAAGACATGATGAATGTATGATCAGTGTTCTATAACAGTTAATAATTAAAACCCTCCTGATGGACATATATGAAGTACAATGGTCTGGATTTTATTTCCGTTGATGTTCTATACTGTACTTGAGACAATTTCTTTTGATATACATGATCGTTGGTCCTCTAAAAGCAATCTGTAGTTGGTAGGATTGTAAAATGGTGCAACTTTATAGAAAGCAATATGGTGGTTCCTGAAAAAAATTAAAACTAGAACTAACGTATGATTCAGGAATCCTCTTCTGAGTATATATCCCTAAGAATTGAAGCAGGGTCTCCAAGAGATATTTGCACACCCATGTTCACAGCAGCACTATTCACAATAGCTAAGAGATGGAAGCAACCCAAACGTCCATTGATGGATGAATGTATGAACAAATGTGATACATACAATGGAATACTATGCAGCCTTAAAAAGGAAAGAAATTTGGCCAGGTACAGTGGCTCATCCCTGTAATCCCAGCACTTTGGGAGTCCAAGGCGGATGGATCACAAGGTCTGGAGTTTGAGACCAGCCTGGCCAATATGGTGAAACCCCATCTCTACTAAAAAATACAAAAATTAGCTGGGTGTGGTGGCAGGCACCTGTAATCCCAGTTACTCAGGAGGCTGAAGCAGGAGAATCGTTTGAACCTGGGAGGCGAAGGTTGCAGTGAGCCGAGATCGTGCCATTACACTCCAGTCTGGGTGACAGGTCAAGACTCTGTCTCAAAAAAAAGAGAAAAAAAAAAAAAAGGAAGGAAATTCTTGCACATGCTACAACATGGATGAATCTTGAGGATATTATGCTAAATGAAATAAGCCATTCACAAAAGGACAAATACCGTATGATTCCACTGATATGAGGTATGTTTTTTTTGCAGGGGGGAACGGAGTCTCACTCTTATTGGCCAGGCTGGAGTGCAATGGCATGATCTTGGCTCACCGAAAACTCCACCTCCTGGGTTCAAGTAATTTCCTGCCTCAGCCTCCAGAGTAGCTGGGATTACAGGCGCCCACCACCATGCCAGCTAAGCTTTTGTATTTTTAGTAGAGACAAGGTTTCACTATGTTGGTCAGGCTAGTCTCAAACTCCTGATCTCAGACGATCCACCCGCCTCAGCCTCTCAAAGTGCTGGGATTACAGAGGCAAACCACCACGCCTGGTCTGATATGAGGTATCTAAACTAGTCAAATTTGTTCGGGCGTGGTGCCTTATGCTTGTAATCCCAACACTTTGAAAGGCTGGTTGGATCACCTGAGGTCGGGAGTTCGAGACAGCCTGACCTACTAAAAATACAAAATTAGCCAGGTGTGATGGCACTTGCTTATAATCCCAGCCACTCAGGAGGCTGAGGCAGGAGAATCGCTTGAACCCGGGAGGTGGAAGTTGCAGTGAACCAAGATCATGCCATTGCACTGGGCAGCAAGATCATGCCTGGGCAGCAAGAGTGAAACTCCATCTCAAAATAAAACTAGTCAAATTCATAGATATGGAAAGTAGAATGGTGGATATAAGGGGCTGCGGAGAGAGGACAAAAGGGAGTTCTTTCATGAGCACAGAGTTTCAGTTCTTCAAGATGAAAAGGTTGGAGATACGTTTCATAGAAATGCAAATATACTTAACACTACTAAATTGTATAAGTAAAAATGGTTAAGATGGTAAATTTTATGTGTTTTTACCACAAACAAATAAATTAATAGGGTTTAAAATCTATAGCAATCTAGTCATCACTGTAATAAAGACATGGGTCACTTTTGCCTACTTGACCCTGCCTGGAGATTACTAGAGTCTTTTTCACAGTCTGGTTCAAACTTTCACCAGCAAAATGCCTTTAGAGTAGACTAAATGCAAATTAGTAAGATATTTAATACCATTGCTACCTTCAGAGCAAAGCATTTCCAGTTTCCTGAGTACATTATCTTTACTATCTTTACCCACAGGCATCTTTTCCATATTATCATTACAACTATTCGCATTTTTCCAACAAATCAGTATTATTTAGCAACATCCAAGATCTCTTGCTTGCTTCATAGAGAATGCGTCTTGAACAAAACTTGAGTGTTTTAGGAACACCTTACAGAAATGCATGCTATAAAACTGTAACCAAGGGCCGGGTGCGGTGGCTCATGTCTATAATCCCGACACTTTGGCAGACCAAAACCTGGACAACATAGTGAGACCCGTCTCTACTAAAAATGCAAAAATTAGCTGGGTGTGGTGGCATGTGCCTGTAATCCCAGCTACTCAGGAGGTGAGACACAAGAATCACTGGAACCCAGGAAGCAGAGGTGGCAGTGAGCCGAGATCACACCACTGTACTCTAGTCTGGGTGATGGAGCCAGACTCTGTCTAAACAAACAAACACAAACCCGTAACCATGGATTAAAACTATAACCGTGGAAATCTACATGAGATGTAAATGGGACATTTTCCCCAGCCTTACCACAGTCAGCTTTGTATTCACCAAGATCACACTTAGCGTGTACTCTGATGATCTATAAATACGTAACAAACTATCCCAAAACTCAGTGGCTTAGAACAACAACCACTATATTATATCTCATACATTTTGAGTCAGAAATTTGGGCAGGGCTCAGCTGGGTGATTTCTCTGTTCCATACCACATCAACCAGAGTCAGTTGATGGCATTCTAGCTTGCAGGCAGGCCAGTCTGGAAGGTCCAACACAAGTGCCTGACACAGAAAGGCTGGGTTCAGCTTGCCTTTCTTCATGTAGTCTTAGAGCCTTTCCATGTGGTCTATTAGGGTGGTTGAACTTCTTTTTTTTTTTTTTTTTTTTTTTTTTCTGAGATGGAGTTTCCCTTTTGTCCCCCAGGCTGGTGTGCAATGGCACAATCTCAGCTCACTGCAACCTCCACCTCCCAGGTTTAAGTGATTCTCCTGTCTCAGCCTCCTAAGTAGCTGAGATTACAGGTGCCAGACACCACGCCCAGTTAATTTTATTTTTGTATTTTTAGTAGAGACAGGGTTTCACTATGTTAGCCAGGCTGGTCTTGAACTCCTGACCTCAGGTGATGCACTCACTTCAGCCTCCCAAAGTGCTGGAATTACAGGCCTGAGCCACCATGCCCAGCCTGGGGTAGTTGAACTTCTTATATGGCAGCTCAGGGCTTCATACAGACAGGTTGTGGAAGCTGCCATTCTTTTAAGGTTAGCCTGGAAAGAGGCACAGCATCACTTCCTTTTAGGCTGTTGGTCAAAGCAGTCATAGAAATATCCTAGATTCAAGGGAGAATCTGCCTTGTGATATGAGGAATAGACTCTGCCTTGTGATATGAGGAATGTCGAATAATTTGCAGCCAACTTTAATTCACTACAGTGTATTTTCTTTATGCTCTGTCTGACATTTTTTTTCCTCCTCAAAACTATTGTTCCAGTAACTATTATCTATCTGTCTGATGTTCACGATAAGAACTCCTGTGGAAAAGTTCATCTTGATGTGTATCTACCTGTTTACTCAGCAACTACTTTGTAAAATTCCAGACTCTTGAGGACACAGTAAAAGAAAAAATCTGCTGGGTGTAGTGGCTCACATCTGTACCCAACACTTTGGGAGACTGAGGCAGAGGGGTCGCTTGAGGCCTGGAATTCATGATAGCCTGATCAATGTACTAACACCCTATCTCTAACAACAACAACAAAAAGCCAGGCATAGTGGCACATGCCTTGTAGTCTCAGCTCCTCAGGAGGCTGAGATGGAAGAATTGCTTGAACCCAGGAGTTCAAGACTGTAGTGACCTATGATTGAACTACTACACTCCAACTTGGGGGATAGAGTGAGACCCTGTCTCAAAATGAAACAAAACAGCCGGGTTCAGTGGCTCACGCCTATAATCCCAGCACTTTGGGAGGCTGAGGTGTGTGGATCTCCTGAAGTCAGGAGTTTGAGACAAGCCTGGCCAACATAGTGAAACCCTGTCTCTATTAAAAACACACAAAAAAAGCTGAGCGCAGTAGAGCATGCCTGTAGTCCCAGCTACTCAGGAGGCTGAGGCTGGAGGATCACTTGAGTCCAGGAGTTCTGGGCTGTAGTGTGCTATGCCAATCGGGTGTCTGCTCTCAGTTCGGCATCAATATGGTGACCACCAGGTTGCCTAAGGAGGGGTGAACCAGCCCAAGTCAGAAACAAAGCAGGTCAAGATTCCTGTGCTGATCAGTAGTGGGATCGTGCCTGTAAATAGCCACTGCGCTCCAGCCTAGGCAACCTGGGCAACATAGCGAGATCCCATCTCTTGAAAAAGAAAAAAAAATTAGCTGTGTGTGGTGGTGGGTGCCAATAATTCTAGCTACTAGGGAGGCTGAGGCAGGAGAATCACTTGAACCCGGGAGCTGGAAGTTGCAGTGAGCCGAGATCGCACCATTGCACTCCAGCCTGGGCAACAAGAGCAAAACTCCATCTCAAAAATTAAAAAAAAAAGAAAGAAAAAAACCAAAAACACCGCAAATCAGGCTAAACTCCCTGCCCTCATGGAGCTCACATTCTAATCAATCCATAGACAGAAATGTGTGTTGAGTATGTTCAACTGGGACGTAACATTCTTTCCTACTTCATTCTAGTGAACCTTCCCATACTGCAGAGGTGGAAGTTTGTAAATGGCATTTCATAGGCTTCCATTCAGGTAGGATTCTGGGCGAGAACTAGCTATTGTTCATTAGATGTACTTAGGTTGCAGGTAGAAATGAGGAAGAAACCATTTTCCTGTATTGGCTGTTTCCTGTTGGCCAGTATGATCATTGCTGGAGACATGGGTTTTGTTTTTTTTTAAAGATGAGTTTCCCTCTTGTTGCCCAGGCTGGATTTCAATGGTGTGATCTCGGCTCACTGCAACCTCCGCCTCCCGAGTTCGAGCAATTCTCCTGTCTCAGCCTCCTGGGTAGCTGGGATTAGAGGCATGTGCCACCATGCCCAACTAATTTTGTATTTTTAGTAGAGACGGGGTTTCTCCATGTTGGTCAGCCTGGTCTCAAACTCCCAACCTCAGGTGATCCATCCACCTCAGCCTCCCAAAGTGCTGGGATTACAGGCATGAGTCACCACACCCAGCTGTTTTGTTTTGAGAAGGAATTTCACTCTTGGATCTCTGTTCACTGCAGCCTCCCAGGTTCAAGCAATTCTCCTGCCTCAGCCTTTCGAGTAACTGAGATTACAGCCACCTGCCACCACACCAGGCTAATCTTTATATTTTTAGTAGAGATGGGTTTTCACTATGTTTACCAAGCTGGTCTCGAACTTCTGACCTCAGGTGATCCACCTGCCTCAGCCTCCCAAAGTGCTGGGATTACAGGCATGAGCAGCTGCTCCCAGTCCAGAATTTCAGTTTTTAATCTGAAAGGTAGTAGCAGCAATAGGCCAAGCGCGGTAGCTCACGCCTGCAAATCACAGCACTTTGGGAGGCCAAGACAAGTAGATCTCTTGAGGCCAGGAGTTTGAGACCAGCCTGGCCAACAGGGCAAAACCCCATCTCTACCAAAAATACAAAACTTATCCAGGTGTGGTGGCGGGCACCTGTAATCCTACCTACCTGGGTACCTGAGGCACAAGAATCACTTGAACCTGGGAGGTGGAGGTTGCAGTGAGCTGAGATAGTGCCACTGCACTCCGGCCTGGACAAGAGAATGAGACTCTGTCAATAAAAAAGGAATGAAAGGAATTAGCAGCAATGATGGCTTGCCAAAACAGTACTTACCCAATCCTAACTTTCTTTCCTTTTTTTTTTTTTTGGTTTTTTTTTTTGAGACAGAGTCCCACTCTGTCACCAAGGCTGGAGTGCAGTGGTCTCTTAATTTCGCCTCTCCAGCTTTTCCAATTATTTTGTAATCTTCCCAAATTAATTGCTTTCTGCTAATTTTTGTATTTTTAGTAGAGACGGGATTGCACCATGTTGGCCAGGCTGGTCTCAAACTCCTGACCTCAGGTGATCCGCCCATATCGGTCTCCCAAAGTGCTGAGATTACAGGTGTGAGCCACCATGCCTGGCCTACTACATATTATTTAGACTAGTAATTTTCAAAGTATGGTCTGGGAACCTCCTGGAGACCTCCAAGACACTAACAGGGAGCAAGTGAAATTAAAACTACTTTTAAAATGACACTAACTCATTATTTGCCTTTTTCACTCTCATTCTTTCAAAAGCGTGGTGGAATTTTCCAGGGACTATGTGCTGATTCATTGCTAATGGCTAATGGAATGTTGCTGGTATATTCTTGTATTTTAAATATTCCTGAGTTTTAATTTCTAAGAGAGAAAATATAAATAGCTATAATCCATATAAACAAAAGCTCTTTGGGGGTCACCAGTAATTTTTAACAGCATTAAGGAATCCTGATACCAAAACATTTGAGAGCTGCTGACCTAAGTCATTGTGTATATTCATTCTTGTACTATTTGCAGTGACTCCACTTTGGCCATTTCTGGATGCCTGATTCCCACACATGACTATACCCATGCCATGTTCAACACTGTCCTACCAGGATGCCTTTCTATTTTGATTAACACACTTGAGACAGTATCTTCTTGCACATGACCAGTAACAGCTATTTTGGCACAGCCTTGGGACTCCACATAACTGTGAACTGTCCTCATGGCCAACACAAGACCCACAGACCAGCTGTTTGCCCTACTGGTGCTGATTATCTTTTCTGGGTGACTCATCTGGGATACCTAGTTTCTGCCCCTGCTTTCCCTGTATTGACCCACTCTCGCTTCCTGTTCCTACTCTTGGTTCCCCTCATGTTCAGGTGGCCACTGCTGTGTGGAGCAGTTGTCAGCTGCCCACAACTAAGCTGAGTTAGTTGGGTTAGTAGGGACCCGTATCCCTGTTCAATTTCAGAGAGTGAGCTGTGTCAAACTCAGGTTGCTTGGAAGTTTCCTGCCAACCTGATAATGGATTCAAATTTGCTTTTAATGATAGCTATACCCGCTGAGTGCCGAGGCTCACGCCTGTAATCCCAACACGATGGGAGGCCAAGGTGGGTGGATCACTTGAGGATAGGCGTTCAAAATCAGCCTGGCCAACATGATGAAACCCCGTCTCTACTAAAAATACAAAACTTAGCCAGGGTGGTGGTGCACGCCTGTAGTCCCAGCTACTCTACTTGGGAGGCTGAGGCAGGAGAATCACTTGAACCTAGGAGGTGGAGGTTGCAGTGAGCAGGATAGCACTGCTGCACTCTAACCTGGGCAACAGAGCAAGACTCCATCTCAAAAAAAAAAAAAAAAATTATGGCTATAACTTCTCCCAAGAATGCCATTATCGATGAGTTTATACTCTATAATTAGATTTAAAGTTAAAACACAAACTGTTGGCCAGGCGTGGTGGCTCACACCTGTAATTCCAGCAATTTGAGAGGCCTAGGTGGTTGAATAACCGGAGGTCAGTAGTTCAAGACCAGCCTGGCCAACATGGTAAAATCCCATCTCTACTAAAAATACAAAACTAACCAGGTGTGGTGGCACATGCCTGTAATCCCAGCTACTTGGGAGGCTGAGGCAGGTGAATTGCTTGAACCCAGGAAGCAGAGGTTCCAGTTAGCCAAGATTGTACCATTGCACTCCAGTAAGACTCTGTCTCAAAAAAAAAAAAAGAAAACATAAACTGTTAACAACGGACGTTACTTGTGGATAGAAATAAAGGGACTATGTTATACGATTCTGTCAACTTTGCCTTTTTCTTTTCTTTTTTTTCCCCCATAGTAAGAATGTATAGACTTTCAAGGGCTCTGGAAACAGATTGTGTGTTTGAATCCTGGCTCTCCCAATTATACTTGTGTGCACTTGGACAGGTGGAGTATTGGTCATTACCTCAGTTTTCACATATGTAAAATGGAGATTTAAAACAGCACCAGCCAGGTGTGGTGGCTCATGCCTGTAATCCCAACACTAGGAGGCCAAGGCAGGCAGATCAGTTGAGGTGAGGAGCTCTAGACCAGCCTGGCCAATATGGTGAAACCCCGTGTCTACTAAAAATACAAAAATTAGCCAGGTGTGGTGGTCCATGCCCAGAATCTCAGCTACTCAGGAAGCTGAGGCACGAGAATCTCTTGAACCTGGGAGGCAAAAGTTGCAGTAAACTGAAATCGCGCCACTGCACTCCAGCCTGGGTGACAGAGCAAAAATCTGTCTCAAAAATAAGTAAATAAAAATAAAATTTAAATACATCAAAAAAGAAGATTTTTTTTAAAACACCTTTATCTCATAGAGATAAATAACAAATATATGTAAAGTGTTTAGAATTATGACAGATACATACATATATAAATGATTAAAAATCAGAAAACAATGGACTCAGAAGTTATACTATGGGCCGGGCGTGGTGGCTTATGCCTGTAATCCCAGCACTTTGGGAGGCTGAGTCGGATGGATCTCTTGAGGCCAGGAGTTGGAGACCAGCCTGGCCAACATGGTGAAACCCTGTCTCTACTAAAAATACAAAAATTAACTGGACGTGGTGTCAGGTGCCTGTAATCCCAGCTACTCAGGAGACTAAGGCAGGAGAATCACTTGAACCTGGGAAGTGGAGGTTGCAATGAACTGAGATTGCCCCATTGCACTCCAGCCTGGGCAACAGGAGTGAAACTCTGTGTCAAAAAAAAAAATGCTATGCTATGAGCTTTCAAGAGTATAAAGATGTAGAAAAAAAAATTTAATAAACCTCAAAGTCCTGATCTTTATCAGGAAACTTGAGATGCTATTAACCTAAGTGCTTTAGAGGATGCCAAGCACCGAATTATCCAGACTGCTTTGTTTATAAAGACAAGGCCACAGGTTAGTGAAGTTTTACGTAAGTTACCATAAAATTTAAGATATATCTAAAAGAATTCTTAACTATATCATCATAAAAATAGACTAAGTCTTTTAATTAAAAAGACAAAGAACTTTTCTATACTATTGAAATGCTTGTTTTAATAATCCCAGGGAGTATTTACTTGTAATCCTGAGGCTATTAATTTTTATTACAGGAAACTACATTTTTAAAAGAATGTTTGTTATAGGAAATGGTGGTTATTCATTCAAAGCTATAAACTATGTTGTGGAAGGTTAATTTTACTCTAACTTGGTGATAAATTAACCCACTCACCATGACCTAACTAATCTAAACCTAATTAACTTGGCCAGCATAAAAGCCTGGGCAGATTCTCTTAAGTTTGGGAATACATTTTCTTTTTCACCATTATTCCTGCACAGCAATCACTGGAGGGAATACATCTAAATACATTCCTTCATGTTAAAAAAGTTATAAGAAAATAAATATAAGACTCAAATTAACTTTAAAGAACAATGCAGGCAGGGCACGGTGGTTCACATCTATAATCCTAGCACTTTGGGAGACCAAGGCAGGTGGATCACTTGAGGTCAGGTATTCAAGACCAGCCTGGCCAACATGGTGGAAACTGTGTCTCTACTAAAAATACCAAACTTAGCCAGGTGTGGTGGCGCATGCCTGTAGTTCTAGCTACTTGGGAAGCTGAAGGAGGAGAATGGCTTGAACCCAGGAAGTGGAGGTTGCAATGGGCCAAGACAATGCCATTGCACTCCAGCCTGGGTGACAGAGCAAGATTCCGTCTCAAAAAAAAAAAAAAAAAAAAAAAAGCAATGCAGAGAGTGACATGCTGATACATGCTGCAACATGGCTGAAACTTGAAAACATTATGCTATGCTAAATGAAATAAGACAAATCAAAGAGGCAAATATTATATGATTCCACTTACATGGGGTACCTAAAATAGGCAAATACATAAAGATAGACAGTAGAATACAAGTCCCCAGAAGCTAAAGGTAGGGAGTAATGGAGCATTATTGTTTAGTGGTACAGAGTTTTCATTTGTGTTGATTTTTAAAAGTTCCAAAAATTGATAGTGGCAATGGTTGTACAACCTTGTAAATGTACTTAATGCCACAGATTTGTACACTTTAAAATAGTTAAAACTGTAATCTTATATTATGCATATTTTACCACAAAAATACTGTACCAAAAAAAATGTAAATTTTTTTACATGACAACTAGCATGAACTCTTCAAAATGTCAACATCATGAAAAATCCACATGTAGGGGATTTAGACTAAAAGAGAGTAAAGAGACCCAATAACCAATTGCAATGAGTGTACTTTCATTCAATCCTGATTTAGGAAAAAGTCTACAAAATCCCTTCTTATATCAATTGAGGAAATTTGAAAATGAACTCGCAACTAGAAGATATTATGAGGTAGCATGGAGGCTAATGCCTCTGATCCCAGCATTTTAGGAGACCAAGGCTGGCGGATTGCTTGAGCCTAGGAGTTGGCATGCACCTGGTTCCAGCTACTCAGGAGGCTGAGGCAGGAGGACCACCTGAACCTAGGAGGTTGAGGCTGTAGTGAGTTGTGATCATACCACTGCACTTCCAGCCTGGGCAACAGAGTAAGACCCTGTTTCAAAACAAAACAAAACAAAACAAAACAAAACAAAGAAACAAATAAACAACTTCCTGCTACCTAGATCCCTGGAGCTACCATGTGTGCTTTTTTTGAGGCTTGATGTTCAGCTTTCCTTCAGTGAGCTATCCCATAGCTTTCCAATAAAATCTTTTTGCTGCTGTTAGTAAGACCATAATTCGTCACTGATTTTTTTTCTTTTTTCTTTTTTGAGACGGAGTTTCACTTTTGTTGCCTAGGCTGGAGTGCAACGGCACAATCTCGGCTCACACAACCTCCACCACCCGGGTTCAAGCGATTCTCCTGCTTCAGCCTCCTGAGTAGCTGGGATTACAGCCATGCGCCACCACGCCAGGCTAATTTTTTGTATTTTTAGTAGAGACGGCGTTTCTCCGTGTTGGTCCCTGACCAGGTGATCCACCCACCTCAGCCTCCCGAAGTGCTGGGATTACAGGCATGAGCCACAGTGCTCAGCCTGTCACTGATGTTTTCAAACAATGAACCATGGCTTATACAATGTTTTATCTATAAAAGACATAGAGGCTGAGCGCGGTGGCTTATGCCTGTAATCCCATCACTTTGGGAGGCCAAGGCAGGCATAGAGCACAAAGTCAGGAGATTGAGAACTTCCAGGCCATGGTGAAACTTCGTCTCTACTAAAATACAAAAAATTAGCCGGGTGTGGTGGTGTGCGCCTGTAGTCCCAGCTACTCGGGAGGCTGAGGCAGGGGAATCGCTTGAATCCGGGAGGCAGAGGTTGCAGTAAGACTCTGTCAAAAAAAAAAAAAAAAAAAAAAGACACAGAAACTCGTCATAGTGAAAATTCCGAGCATAAAAAAAAATTCTGCTTTTGTGTGACAGTTTAATACTCTCCAGGCAAGAGACAAATTACAACTTTGTGAAATGAGCTGTGACTACAAAACTAATAAAAATCATCCAGAGGTGAAACGGATGAAAGATGAGAGAGGCATTACAGGTACTCTGCCTCTGGAATACAATTCCACTTTCCCACCAAGGAAGGCAATGGGAGGAAAAGGAAGCAGAAAGCAGAAAAAACTTCTGTGGCCCCCTTGAGTAGGAATCTGGCAATAATCTGGCTGCTATTTACTAGCACACATCGTCCGAGGCACTTCGTTAATCCTTCATATGCAGCGCCTCACTGACTTCTCCCAAGGGCACAATTATTATCTACTATTTGGCTATAAAGATTCTGATTCGCTCCATTTGACAGAAAACTGGGCACAAGGTTGTTAAATCATTAAGTCGAAGTCCTAGAGGTGGGAGAGGCAGGATCCAAACACAAGTGTGTCACTTCAGCGCTGGGATAGGAACACCTTGAAGGCGAAGGAGCCCAGCGAGCTGCAGCTTCCTAGTGCAGCCTCACGTCGGCATCTCAGAGGCCTAAGCTCCTCCCACTCATATGCCTGAGCCAATCCGGAGAGAAGCCAATGGATATTGATAGACTCAGCACGTCTCCATCCTCTCTGGACCCAAACTGTGTTTGCAAACTTTGTACGTAGCACTCAACTGCTAGCTTCTGAAGTTCCCATGAGTCACCTCCGCTGCCTGCAAGATCTGGGTCTGGATGAGACCTAGCCAGCCCTATGCCCCACCCTCCCAAGTTATGGCACTTGTAAGCCCTGCTTCTCCATGTTTTCTCCCACTCCCATTTCCTGAGACTTAGTAAAGCCTAGTGGTTAAATTCAACCAACTAGGCTTACACAACAACCCTACTAAAAAGGCATGGTTATCATTTCTATTTTTAGGTTGAGGAGGCTGAAGATGAAGTTTCTTACACTCAGAAGCACAGACTTTGGTCTGCTTCACCACTGCTTCTGTGTGTAAGATTTCGTTGGAGTTGTTGTGAGGATAAAATGTACTAACCCATAGAACATACGTGTGTGTGTGTGTTACAGTGCCTGGCACCTTGTAAGCACTCAGTAAATAATAGTTGTTATTCTCATTACTTTCGTTATTCATTGTTCTCCCCATACTATAGTCTGTCCAACCTAACTCTCATCCCCGTCTTCTGGTTTGTGGCCTAGATCTGCCTTCTCTTGTCAATACATATATTTTTTTCTCTCTAGAGTGAATCCCAACCCTGGGATGACTCCCAGGTCACTGATGAGTCTTATTCTGTTATACAGATCTCCCAGAATTAGCAGTTTGGCCTGCCTGATTTTTCATTTATTAAACATATTTCCGGGTGGATTTTTGTTGCAATGCTCACCAATTTTCATCTAGGACTTGAATGTAAGTAGTATCCCCTGGGAGAATCAATAAAAGATGGGGGTACATGGGGTGGGGTTAGAGGCTGGACTCTCAAGTTAGTTGGGCCTGACCTGGCACTTGCTGGCTGTGCTTCAGTTTCCTCAGCTATAAAATGGGGAGTCTTGGCCAGGTGCAGTGGCTTACGCCTGTAATCCTGTCACTTTGGGAGGCCGAGGCAAGCAGATCACTTGAAGTCAGGCGTTCGGGACCAGCCCGACCAACATGGTGAATGAAGCCTTCTATCTCAACCAAAAATATTTTCTAAAAATTAGCCAGGCATGATGGTACATGCCTGTAATCCCAGATATTTGGGAGGCTGAGGCAGGAGAATCAATTGAACCCTGGAGGTGGAGACTGCAGTGAGCTGAGATCGTGTCACTGCACTCCAGCCTGGGCAACAGACCAAGACTCTGTCTCAAAAATAAATAAATAAATAAAATAAAATGGGGAGTCTCTCTCTTTCAGGAATGTAGCAAGGATTCCATTATATAGTGTCTGGCAAGCCCATGTGCCTGGCACAGAGTAGGTATGAATGATGTCAGTTTCCTTCCCTCTTGGGCCCATCACCAGCTTTAAATACTGTCAACAGCATTTTAAAAGAGGGGTCCCATCTCTGAGGAAGTGGCAAGGTGCCCCCTCTCCTGTTGCTCCTTCTGCTTTCTCCCCATCCACTCCCTCTTTTGATCCCACGAACCTTTGTCATTCTGAAGTTGGGAGTGGGAGGCTGTTCTGAAGGCCCTATGTGGCCCTCCCTGCTCCAATGCCATTTGGTCAGGAGCCAGGCTTGCCGTTTAGAAAAACACACCCATTCGGGAAACTACCACTTATGGAAAAACTTTCAAAAACAGCAGTAAAGATGATTAAGGGCCCGTAGGGAAAACTCCAGAACTTGGATTGTCTAGGTTAAGAAAGTAAAGGGCAAGAGTGAGCTGCTGAGAAACAGTATTTGAGGAGGCAGAGCCAAATATTGACAGGTAAGTATATGCTGTAGATTGAGAGGGGTGAGGGGTAGGGTGTTGAAAGGGTCTTGGCAAGTCCATTGATGAAGGAGCCTCACACCTGTAATCCCAGCACTTTGGGAGGCTGAAATGGGTGGATCACAATGTCAGGTGTTCAAGACCGGCCTGGCCAAGATGTCGAAACCCTGTCTCTATACTAAAAATATAAAAATTAGCTGGGCATGATGGTGCATGCCTGTAATCCCAGCTACTCAGTAGGCAGAGGCAGGAGAATCGCTTGAACCTGGGAGGTGGAGGTTGTGGTGAGCTGAGATCGTGCCATTGTACTCCAGCCTGGGCAACAAGAGTGAAACTCAGTTTCAAAAAAAAGAAAAAGAATGCCGAATTATAAATACCACATTACGAGGACCCTTCTTGGGCTTTAAAAGTAGTTTGTGCAGGTGAGGGGCCCTGGGACTTAAACTCTGCTAACTTCACAGTGAATTTACTTCTGGCCAAGGGTACAATAAGTGATCTGATAACACAGGTTAGGGAAATGGTCTTAGAGCTTGATTGCTCTGGAAACTTCTTCTCTTCCTTCTTCCCCTAAGTAATACCTTCTCAGCCTGCAAAATGCAATGCAAAGGCTGCCCTCCACTCAAAACTCCTACCGGAAGTGGTCCTTCCCCACCATGGTGGTTTCATGCTTCACCTTCATGCCTGTACCTATCACACACTCATTTGTACCACTCCGTTTGTGTGTTAGTCATCTCTTGCCACGTAACAAGACCTATAACCATTCATTCTCTCAGTTTTAATGGATCAGGCATCCAGACGTGGCTTAGCTAAGTCCTTGGTCAGCGAAGGCTCAGTGGAAAAGATCTGCTTCCTAGCTCACATGCTTGTTGGCAGAATTCAGTTCCTCACAGGCTGTTGGACTGAGGCCTCAGTTCCTCAAGAGCTGCTGGCGGGAGGCCTCCCTGGGTTCCCTGCCATGTAGCCTCTCCATCTAGTAGGTGTGGCAGCTGGCTTCCTCAGACCAAGCAAATGAGAGGGCAAGAAAAAGAGAGTGAGAGGACTAGCAAGATGGAAGTCACAGTTCTTTGTAACCTAATCACAGAAGTGACATCCTATCACTTTTGTCATATTCCATTCATCAAAAGCAATTCACTAGGTCCAGCCCATATTCATGGGTAGGGAATTACACAAAGGCATGAATACCAGGAGGCAAGGATCACTGGAAACCTTGTCAAAAGCTACCTACCACACTGTCACTCCTTCTCATTACCTGTTGCCCTGCCTGCCTTTGCCATTCCATTATGAGCCCCTTGAAGACAAGGACCACATTTTACTCTGGGCTTCTTGTGCTTGTTAAGTGAATGATGATGAATAAATGAGTGGTTAGTTACTCAAGGTAGCAGAAACAGAAACAAAAGCAAGTGTATCATTTTACAGGTATTGATCGACTTACGACCTATGCAACTTAGGCCATTCGACTTTACGACCACAATCGCTAGCCACGACTGCTCCGTGTCTGGCAGCGCAAACGTTGCCCAGCTGGGCGTACGACAGTGCGGACCAGCTTCCGGCAGCACTACCATCTCCACGTGCACCATTTCAACTGTTATCCCAGACTCGGTACAGCAATTTGTGTTTTGTGTCTTGGATATTTTTCATCAAAACCCTCCCAATAAACTTATACATTTCGAAGCAATGGACCCAAACATTGAACGATTTGCAAGGATTGAACGGATGGCGCACGATGTGTTTCGTCTGTATCATGAAATTTATGAAGGAAAAAAGAAACATACAATTCAGACAAAACTCACCATGTTTATGAAAAAACCAACTCCGGTAACCCCAACTGCTGCCTCAGATGACGACATCAACGATCCGCAGCCAAGCACCAGTGGCCAATAAAATGTTTCGTACATGTTTATATATTTTGATATGTTTTGCAATTGGGAAAATGTTTCCTATGGTATTTGTTACACCTGTATTTTGTATTTTTGTATGCACCTGTATTTTGTAATTTTGTATGTTTTGCAAATATTAAACCAGTTGTACTGGTAATGCAGTGTTTTACTTAAACCTGACGAATGTAAAAATAAGAAACAAAATGGTATAGAGATGATACAAATGGCATAAAATGAACAAAGAAAATTATGATATATAACAATAATGAAAGAAAATTATGATTAATATGACTTAAAGATTTTTATAACATCATTTCACAGTACTGTACATATAGCCTACTCAACTTACAACCAAATCGTGTTACGACCAGTCTGTCGGAACCAATCGTGGTCGTAAGTCGAGCACTAGCTGTACTTAAAAGAGATTGCTATTTATCATTTTTTGACCCAGCCATTTCACTTCTGGAAAGTTAAGAAAATAACCAAGAATGTAATTACAAGAGTATATTAAGAAGCTTAGTTAAGGCCAGGTATGGTGGCTCATGTCTGTAATCCCGGCACTTTGGAAGGCCAAGGTGGATTGATTACCTGGGATCAGGCATTCGAGACCAGCCTGGTCAACATGGGAAAACTCCATCTCTACTAAAAATGAAAAAATTAGCTGGACATGGTGGCACATGCCTGTAATCCCATCTACAAGGGAGGCTGAGGCACGAGAATCACTTGAACCCGGGACAAGGAGGTTGCAGTGAGCCGAGATCATACCACTGCACTCTAGCCTGGGTGACAGAGTGAGATTGTGTCTCAAAAAAAAAAAAAAAAAAGCTGCTTAGTTAAAAGGCAGTCCATTATAGCATTGGTTATAATAGCGAACAGCCCTCTCAGAAGCAAAAATAAAAACAACTAAACTGTAAACTACTTGAGTGTCCAATGATAAAGGACTGATTAGCTGCTAAGCTATACACATACAGTGGATATTCTGCAGTCATTAAAATGAAAAATGCTAAATAATATTAAATGGCAGGGAAAGACGCTTATACTATGGTACTTTTTTTTTTTTTTTGAGCCAGAGTCTTGCTCTGTTGCCCAGGCTGGAGTGCAATGGCACCATCTTGGCTCACTGCAACCTCTGCCTCCTGCGTTCAAGCAGTTCTCCTGCCTCAGCCTCCTGAGTAGCTGAGATTACAGGTACCTGCCACCATGTCTGGCTAATTTTTATATTTTTAGTAGAGACAGGTTTCACTATATTGGCCAGGCTGGTCTCTTGGCCAGGCTGGTCTCCAACTCCTGACCTCGTGATCTGCCTGCTTTGGCCTCCCAAAGTGCTGGGATTACAGGCATGAACCACTGCGCCTGGCCAGTACTTTTTTTTTTTTTAATGTTACAAAGCAGTGTATGCATTCTATCTTTACACGAAGTTAATATACATGTTAAAATAACTGGGGCAGATACTACTTAGTCCAGGGCCTGATAGCTAGGCTGGTTTTCTCCTTTCAAATCGGAGACCTCTGCTGTAAACAAGCTCCAGCAGATCCTCAGTCAGGCCTAGAACATCTGAGCTTGATCCCTTTTTTGTATTTATTGGAGTTGGAGGTATTAGAGCACCACTGTATATCTTGAGTCTGGCACTGTTCAATCCACATGTTAGTTGAGACAAAAAGAATTACCCAGAGGCCAGGTGTGGTGGCTCACACCTGCAATCCCAGCACTTTGGGAGGCCAAGGTGGGCAGATCACATGAGGCCAGGAGTTCGAGACCAGCCTGGCCAACATGATGAAATCCTGTCTCTACTAAAAATACAAAAAATTAGCTGGATGTGGTGGTGTGCACCTGTAATCCCAGCTACTCAGGAGGCTGAGGCAAGAGAATCACTTGAACTCTGGAGGCGCAGGTTGCAGTGAGCTGAGATCGCGGCACTGTGCTCCAGCCTGGATGAGAGAGTGAGACTCAGTTTCAAAAAAAAAAAAAAGAAAGAAAGAATAACCCAGAGCCCTGGAACAAACTGGGTCCCAATGATCCATCAAAGTTTTACTCAGTGAATGTGGATTATAACAAACTGAAGAAAGAAGGCCCAGATTTGTAAATGAAATGTCTCACTATTAAAGCTGCTTTCAAATGAAGGTCTTGCTGAAGTCATCTGCACAATTTTCCATTTAATCAGGAAATATTTCTCCTCTAAATACATGAAATCATGTTGATGTAATGTGTTGGCAACTACATTGATTAATAAATAAATGAAACTTGAAAAAAATTCTGGAAGGATTAAATCAGTTTTGAATGGCCATGAAGTTCAGCTAAGCCAATTTTAACTTGCATTAAACAAACAGGTGTTTGTTTTGGTTTTTTGTCTTACTCATATAATAAGATGCTTGGAGGCAGGCAGATTCTGGCCCTAGTTCATTTGTTGTTTCTTTTTCGTTTTTTGTTTTTTTTTTTTGAGTCAGAGTCTTTCTCTGTCATCAGGCTGGAGTCCAGTGGCACAATCTTGGCTCACTGCAAACTCCACCTCCCGGGTTCAAGCGATTCTCCTGCCTCAGCCTCCTGAGTAGCTGGGACTACAGGCACACACCACCATGCCCAGATAATTTTTGTATTTTTAGTAGAGACCGGGTTTCACCATATTGGCTAGGATGGTCTTGATCTCTTGACCTTGTGATCCAACTACCTTGGCCTCCCAAAGTGCTGGGATTATAGGCGTGAGGCACCGTGCCTGGCATGGCCCTAGTTCTTTCTAGCTCAGTATCACCACAGTTCTTTTGGCTTTCCCCTCTTGCTTGCCACCCCATGGTCATAAGATGGTTCCCCCAGCTCCAGGCATCTCACCCACATTCAAAGCAGGAAGAACAGGTATGGGGACGCCCCAGTCATGGCTACCTCTACTAGGAAAGCAAAAGCTTTCCTAGAAGTCCCCCACCAGACTTCCTTAACTCTCCCACTGGCTGAGTCATATGGACATTCCCAGACACAGGGGAGGCTGAAGACACTAAAAACCCAATTTCATAATTGATATTGAAAAGTATGATTTGGGCTCCAAGGCTGGGCGCTCAAACAAACTTGGAGTTCTGGTAAGGAAGAAGGGGAAGGGATCTGCTAGCTGTTAACCCCTTTAGACAGGACTCAGTGCTTCCTATTTTGTCACAGTCACCTCACTTCTTTTAGATTGCTTTACTCAATCACCTGCCTAGCCCCTGTGAAGGTATTAACCTTTTAACACTTGGATACAAGCCTCAGAGTTAGAAAGCATGAAAAGATTGCTAATTATCTCCATTATCCATTATTTCCCCCTTTCTTCTAGTTATAAAATAACTTTTACCCCAAGATATAGGGGGTATATGGCTGCCCAGATCCAGATCATAGTTCATGGTCACTGTTGCCACGGTAGCTATCTGGGTGTGACCATGTAACTAAGTACTCATCACCGGAAAATGTATAGATTGACGTGATCATCACTTCTACATTATTTCCTAAAATGAAATTGTTAGCCATTTACTTCCTCTTTCTCTGACTTCCTACAGGCTTGGATATAGATGCTTCAATGATGTCCTTGGAGACCGCAGAGCAACAAGATAGAAGGAACCTGTATCCCCAAATGACTCCCTGGAGCAGAGCCCCTTATGCACTTCTGCACTCATCCTGAACCACCCATATGCTTAAAGAGCTAAAACAACAACAAAAGACAAAAGGAGAAAAACAAACAAAACCTGTAAAACAAGAGATTCAAAATAAATTTAGCTGGGCCATGGTGGCTCATCCCTATAATCCCAACACTTTGGGAAGTGGAGGCAGGAGGATCACATGAGCCCAAATGTTCAAGACCAGCCTGGGCAACATAGTGAGACCCTAAAGTAGCTGGGCATGGTGGCCCATGCCAGTAATACCAGCTACTCAGGAGGCTGAGATGGGAGAATCACTTGAGCCTGGGAGGTTGAGGCTGCACTGAGACATGATCCAGTCATGGTGGTGAGCACCTGCAGTCCCAGCTACTCAGAAGCTGAGGCAGGAGGATTCCTTAAACCCAGGAGTTTGAGGTTACAGTGAGCTATGATCACACCATGGTACTCCAGCATGGAAGACAGAATGAGATCCTGTCTCAGTAATAAATAAGTAAATAAATTTATTCTGTATTTTTGAGTCTCTTTACTAAAGCAGCTTGTTCTGTTCCTTAACTCATATATGAAAAAATAACTTCATTATGCCATTGGGCTGTTGTTAATAGTTTAAAACAAAAAAAGGAGGTTGGGAGCTAAGATGAAAAAAGAGAGGAGTCAAATAAATGGAGGAATAAGAGATGTTCTTATAAAGACCTGCATTACTGGGGAGGCAACTGAATAAATAGGCAGGACAGAAGCCCTGCTGGGCTCTGCTTTGGAGTTAATACAGTTTGGCATTGAAGCAAAATACAAAAACCAGGGTGAAGTGGAACCATTGCAGCCTACATACAGCAGGAAGGCCCATAGTTCAAGAAGGGTCTGTGTAGATACGAATTAGATGGGAGGACCATTAGTCAGGGTCTTTAGGTTGCAAGCAACAGAAAGCAACTCTGACTCGTTCAAACAAAACAAATAATTTACTAGAAGGACAGTGGGAAGACCAAAGAATCTAAGGAAGATCTCAACAGCCAAGGCCAGGGGAAGGATAAGATGCAGGTAAGCTGGGAGGCCGAGTCAGGCGGATCGCTAGGTCAGGAGATCGAGACCATCCTGGCCAACATGGTGAAATCTCGTCTCTACTAAAAAATACAAAAATTAGCTGGGCGTGGTGGCGCACGCCTGTATTCCCAGCTACTTGGGAGGCTGAGGCAGGAGAATTGCTTGAATGTGGAGGCGGAGGTTGCAGTGAGCCGAGATCGTGCCATTGCACTCCAACTTGGTGCCTGGCAACAGAGCAAGACTCTGTCTCCAAAAAAAAAAAAAAAAAAAAATGCAGGTAAACTCTGGGAATCCCACTTACAGAAACTTGGGGTTACCCTAGTATGCAGCAGAACCACCTACAGGGGTTTTTAAAACACAGATTGCTGGGGCCTATCCCCAGAGTTTCTAATTCAGCAGGTGTGAGGTGGGGCCTGGAAATCTGTATTTCTAACAAGTTCCCAGATGCTGTTGCTGCAGGTCCAGGGACTCCCTTATGAGAAGTACTGCTTTAGAGGAAACACATCAAATGACTCAGCTCCCACTTCCTTCCATCCCTGAGAGTCTCTACAGTTCCAAAGTCCTGAGAAAGTCCAGCTGACCCAGGACTGAGTCACTCCTGTGGTCAGAGAAGTGACTGGCAGCCCTGTGAGTGTCACATGAGGTAGGGGTGGGGGAAGTTCCTCCAAGGAAGGAACGCTGGACACAAGACTAGAAGATGTCCTCAAAATGGTAGTTGGGCAAGCTGAATGCACAACTCTCTCCATCCAGAGCAAGATGTGCGACAGCAACTTCTCCTCTCAGGGCAGAATGTTCCAGAATAGAGAACTGGAGGCGGGATGGGGTGGTAGGGAGAAAGAGAAGGTAGACTTCTACATATCATTATCTCTATTCTAACCTTATTTTGTTTTGTTGTCAAGAGAGGACACTCCTGCCCGCTAGAGACCAGTGATCAATTCCACAGTGGCTATGCTGACTACGGAAGCCCTGAGGAGTCAGTAGACCTTGCATTGAGACCCATTTTGACCAGTTAGGCCATGGCCCAGGACAACATGTCATCATGTGTGTTGTAGCTTTTTTCAGCTGCAGAGGGATTAACAGAGGCAGTTCCTGAAAAGCCTAGTATCTCATTTTTGCATCATATTGTATATGCTTCTGTAGGGGAGAAGAAACTTCCTTCTACCCTCTTAGGTTCTATGGCAGGCCTAAGTATTAATATCAAACAGACATAAAATAGAGTAACACAAGAAAGGCATATGAATTTTTAAAATATTTTATGTATACACAGGAGTCAGAAGGAAAGTGAAAACCCAAAGAAGTAATCAGGCCCAGAAGCTTACGTACCTTTTTACATAAAGAATAATAAATTGGTGGGTGATGAGAACTGGAGTCTGAGCCGCCTACAAAGAGAACAACAACAACAACTAAAGAATGACAGGCCGGGCGCGGTCTCACGCCTGTAATTCTAGCACTTTGGGAGACCAAGATGGGTGGATCACCTGAGGTCAGGGGTTCAAGACCAGCCTGGCCAACACGGGGAAATCCTATCTCTACTAAAAATACAAAAATTAGCTGGGTGCGGTGGCAGGTGCCTGTAGTCCCAGCTACAGGCAGGAAAATCACTTGAATAGGCTGAGGCAGGAAAATCACTTGAACATGGGAGACAGAGGTTGTAGTGGACCAAGACTGTACCACTGCACTCCAGCCTGGGCAACAGTGAGAGACTCCACCTCAAAAAAAAAGAAAAAAAAAAAAAAAAAAGAAGAAGAAGAAGAAGAATGACAAATCGTGGGGATGTGACAAGACAAAGAAGACAAAGAGGCTTGGGCTAAAGGCAGTTAATTGTGGGACAATGACTAGGAAATACATGGGGTTGAGTAGGTCATTTGTACAGGCCCAGTGCACCATCAATCCCCAGTCTCTGGTGATGGAAATGTTCTTCTCTTCCTGGTACAGAGAGGGCACTTTTCTCATGATAAATTTTATGATCTGCTTTTAGGTAAAAAGATGAAGTTCAGAGGGCTCTTCCTGCACCTGCTGTTTCTCAAGCACCTTCAGCTCAAAATAATATGCCAAAGTGGCATATTTTGGGGTGGCATGTCCTGAACCCCTTCACTAACAGTGAATTTTCTTCTTCAGAAAAACTTGGTAGTGGCCAGGCACTATGCCTCACAGTTGTAATCCCAGCACTTTGGGAGGCCAAGGCAGATGGATCACTTGAGGCCAGGTGTTCAGGACCAGCCTGGACAACATGGTAAAACCCCGTCTCTACTAAAAAAATACAGAAATTAGCTGGATGTGGTGGCACACACCTGTAATCCCAGCTGCTTGGGAGGCTGAAGCAAGAGAATTGCTTGAACCTGGGAGGCAGAGGTTGCAGCAAGCCGAGATGGCGCCACTGCACTCTAGCCTAGGTGACAGAGTGAGACTCTGTCTCTGGAAAAGAAAAAGAAAAAGAAAAACTTGGTAGAGAAAAAAATATCTGTTAACCTAATTAAACAAGCCTAGAGTTGTGTAAGCTGGATTGCCAGCTATCAGATGCTCTTAAAATTTGACTCACCTGAGCTTACAAACAAATATGATTTCAAAGAGTGTGTTAAAACCATTATGTTAATATTTACATAGCAATCAATGTAATACACTTATATTAATTGAATAAAGAATAAAAAACCACCCCTTCAATAGATGGCTAAAAACATTTGACAAAATCTAACAGGATAAAAACATTCAACAAACTAGGGAGAAAAGGGACCTTCTCAACCTCATAAAGGATTAAAGGATGTCTACAAAAACCCCCAGCTAACATCATGCTTACTTGTGAAAGACTGGAGATTTTCCCCTAAGATCCCTTGTTAAGAGTAGTGGTTGCAGGGGCTGGCGAGGAGGACAGGAAGTGACTGCTAGTGGTTATGGGGTTTCTTTTTGAGGTGGTGAAATTCATGGTGGTGGTTGTACAACTTTGTCAGTGAATATACTAAAAACCAGTAAGGTTGTGGTGGCTCACGCCTGTAATCCCAGCACTTTGGGAGGCCAAGGCAGGCAGATCACCTGAAGCTGGGAGTCAGAGACCAGCCTGACCAACATGGAGAAACCCTATTCTACTAAAATTACAAAATTAGTCAGTAGAACATGCTAAATGTTAGGGATACTTGGAAGAAAAAAAGGAATCAGGAATGTGCCTAGAAGGGGCTTGCAGGAAAATATAACATCCGAGGATTAAGTGTAACTGTCAGAAATAAGCTGTTCCTTGGGCTGGAGGGTGAAGGGACAGAGAATGGGGTGAGGGTGAGGTAGACATTGTCCCACTTCCATCCCAATCCCTTGCCAAAATTACAGGGACAAGGGAGAGAGGACTGGACAGCAAGTTCAGGATGATTTTAGCTATATCTAATAAAAATCCACCTCAAAATTGCTTAGTGGCCAGGCATGCTGGCTCATGCCCATAATCCCAGCACTTTGGGAGGCCAAGGTGGGTGGATCACCTGTTTATCTTCAGTCCACCTTAGATCCTCCCATCCTATTTGCTTTTTTTTTTTTTTGAGGGAGAGTGTCTGCTTAATCCCAGCACATCCTTTGCTGTCCTGCCTTGTGTCATTGGGGGATGGCGAGTACGCCCGACAGCTTCACTTTTTCTTGGGCTCCTTACAAGCCACCACATACCTCTGGGCCACATTGAGGGGAGGGGGTTAGCCATCTGCATAGGTGTCTTCGGACAGGACCGAGTAGTCATCCTGGGGCCGCTGTGGGGGCACATGGATCAGGGCGCAGTAGAAGCAGATGGTCTGGGGACACAGGACCAGCACGAGCTGCTCCTTTTGGAACAAGGCCTCGAGGTCTGTCTCAGGGTTGGCCTTCCACTGGGGCAGCGGGATGACCCGGTGCTGGCTCAGGGTGTGTCTCTCTTTGCCTTCTTCATCGATGTCCTACCTCATACCTGTTGGTGGTGTGGCTGTAACTGACCACCTCAGCCAGGATCCACTGCTCGTCCCCATCCATGGCCTTCACCGGGGCAGCCACCTTGTCTCCGGGTCTGGCCACATAGTCCCCTGAGGTGGGCTTGGCCCCACAGAGGGGTGGGGGGCTTGTCACCAGGCTTCCGGATCCACAGAGGCAGCGTCATGGCTGACTGCTGCAGCAGGGTCATCAGCACCCCTCTGCGCATGGTCTTCCGGGGCGTTTTCTAATCATTGTAGACACCAGCATTCTTGGCCACAATCCGCCTCTTCTCCAACAGAGACTTGATTTCTGCCATCTTGTCCCCAACTTTCCGAAGGACGTTGCACTCAGCCTCTGCATCGGCCTTGGCGGTTGTATAGAGGCCACGCAACTTGTTCTCCGTCTGCATCTGCTCGTGGGTCTTCTGGATGTTCACTAAGTTGTGTTCGCTCCGGGAACGCTCCTCCTGGGTTTGCTTGATCAGCTGATGGAGCTCTGTGAGAAGCTCTGCAATGTGGGAATCGGCAGACACGAGGGCCATCGTCTACAGGGGTGCCGAGTCTCGGACAAAACAAGCTCATCGAGCTGGAGGCTTTGATGAGAGGAGCAGGCGCGTTCGTCCAACGCTTTTTCGGAGCCTGCGGATGGTCAGGGACCTCCATTTGAAGATTGGCGGCATGTCGAGAGCCACGCACGCTTTTTTCCTTTTATGAGTGTAGCCGTGCCTTTATTTATTTATTTATTTATTTATTTATTTATTTATTTACTTTTAGATATGGCTGTGTTGCCCAAGCTGGTCTCAAACTGCTGTTGGCCTCTAGAGTAGCTAGGGTTACAGGTGGGAGCCACCACCCCAGGCCTGTGAACATATTAAAGTGAACCCATGTATTGGTCAGAATTCTTGTGGTTGTAAATGCCAGAAATCTAACCCAGACTAGCTTAAAGAAAGTATTCCAAAGGGGTTAAGACGTGTCTGGATCAAGAAGAGCATCAGAACTCTCTTTCTTTCCACGTTTCAGGGTTTATTTGACTCTGTTTGGCTTCATTCTCAAACAGGTAGCAAGATGGCTGCTGGTAGTGCCAAGCCAAGCCATCACTGCTGTGTATCTTTTTTTCTTTTTTCTTTTTTTTTTTTTTTGAGACAGAATCTTGCTCTGTTGCCCAGGCTGGAGTGCAATGGTGTAATCTCGGCTCACTGCAACCTCCACTTCCTGGGCTCAAGCGATTCTCCTGCCTCAGCCTCCCGAGTAGCTGGGATTACAGGTGCCTGCCACCATGCCCAGCTAATTTTTGTACTTTTAATAGAGACGAGGTTTCACCATGTTGGCCAGGCTGGTCTCAAACTCCTGGCCTCGTGATCCACTCACTTTGGACTCCCAAAGTGCTGGGATTACAGGTGTGAGCCACCACCGTGCCCAGCCTGCTGTGTATCTTATAATGAGACAGAAAGAAAAAAAGATGGCAGGAGAGAAGGAAAAGAGAGAGAGACCATCCCTCTTCTAATGTTTGTATAATAAATATGAAGGAACTTACTAACCCACAAGCCTATCCCTGGACCAATCACTGGGGCCAAAGGAATACAGACCTTGGACTGGCCAGTCTTGAGTGTTCTGCCAAGACCCAGACCACAGGGACTGGGGAGAGAAGGAATGATTTCCCATAAGAAGACAGGTCAAGCAACGAAAATGTGCCTGCCACACCCTACAAGGCTGTAGCACATGAGGACATGAGCCATGCAGGACATGAGGACAACACCATGGTTCCAGCACAAGCTGAGACTTCAGGGCACCTTCCAAGAAACCAGAAGGAAAGAGTATAAGGAACTAGAGTTTTTGGAGAGCCTAGTACGTGTTGACCCAAGGACCCAGAGCTACTTGGAAGTAGCAGAAGCTGGGCTTAAACCCATGTGGTTTTTAGTTTCAAAGTTTGCCCTGTTAGCACTGGAAGACTAATCAAAGACAGAGGGGCTGAGTCAGAGGAGCTTCATTCTTGTGATAGTGAGAGATGTCCAGGAGGCACCATGGAGGGGGCACTTAGCCCAGCCTGGGAATAGAAATCAGAGAAGTCTTTCTGATCCCACTACTGGGTATCCACCCAGGGGAAAAGAAGTCATTATATGAAAAAGATACTTGCACACGCATGCTTATAGCAACACAATTTGCAATTGCAAAAATATGGAATCAGACTAAACGCCCATCAGTCGATGAGTAGATAAATAAAATGTGGTATATATATATAATCCAAGCACTTTGGGAGGTTGAGGCAGGAGGATCACTTGAGCCCAGGAGTTGGAGACCAGTGTAGGCAACATGGTGAGACCCTGTCTCTACAAAAAAATTTTTTTTACATTGGCTGAGTGTAGTGGTGTGTGCCTGTGGTCACAGCTGTGGGGGAGGCTGAGGCAGCAGGATCACTCGAGCCTGGGAGGTCAAGGCTACAGTGAGCTGTGTTCATGCCATTGCACTCCAGTCAGGGGAACAGAGTAAGAGATTCTGTCTCAAAAAAAAAAAAAAAAAAAAAAAGGAAAAAGGAAAAATGGAGTCAATCTTCTCAAACCTTGTTGATGATTTATCAACTAAGTGTATGTAATATTTTAAATTCTTTATTGCCATTGTTCTCAGTATCCTCACCAGGAGTAGATTCCATCTTAAGAAACCATTTTTTGGCCTGGCACAGCGGCTCATGCCTATAATCCCAGCATTTTGGGAGGCTGAGGTGGGCAGATCACTTGAGGTCAGGAGTTCAAGACCAGCCTGGCGAACATGGTGAAATCCCATCTCTACCGAAAATTCAAAAAAATTAGCTGGGTGTGGTGGTGCACATCTGTAGTCCCAGCTACCCAGGAGGCTGTGGTGGGAGAATCTTGAACCCAGGAGGAAGAAACCACTTTCTTTGCTCATCCATAAGAAGCAACTCCTCATCTGTCCAAGTTTTACCGTGCGAGTTCAGCAATTCAGCTGCATCTCAGGCTCTACTTCTAGTTCTATTTCTCTTGCTATCTGTACCACATCTGCAGTTACTTCCTCCACTTAAATCTTGAACCCCTCAAAATTATCCATGAATTTACACATAAAATTAACAAAAAGGGTTTTCATCCATGAGGGTTGAATTCAACCTCTTCCAAACCTACTGTTTATGTTGATATTTTGACCTCCTCCCATGAATGACAAATATTCTTAATGGTATCTAGAATGGTGAATCCCTTTCCAGAAGTTTTCAGATTTCCTTTTTTCCCAGATCTGGCCAGATTCAGTGGCTCACACCTGTAATCCCAGCACTGTGGGAGGCTGAGGTGGGCGGATCACCTGAGGTCAGAAGTTCAAGATCAGCCTGGCCAATATGGGGAAATCCCATCTCTGCTAAAAATATAAAAATTAGCTGGGCATGGTGGCACATGCCTGTAATCCCAGCTACTTGGAAGGCTGAGGCAAGAGAATCGCTTGAACCTGGGAGGTAGAGGTTGCAGTGAGCTGAGATTGTGCCACTGCACTCCAGCCTGGGCAACAGAGCAAGACTCTGATTCAAAAAAACAAAACAAAAACAAAATACAGATCTATCAGAGGAATCACTATCTATGGCAGCTATAGCCTTATGAAATGTATTTCTTAGGTAATAAGACTTGAAAGTCAAGGCTGGGTGTGGTGGCTCATGCCTGTAATCCAGCACCCTGGGAGGCCTATTTAGCTGGATCGATTAAGCTCAGGAGTTCAAGACCCGCCTGGGCAATAAAGTGAGACATATCCCCACCCCTACCTCCACCACCATCTCTACAAACAACAACAACAACAAAGATAACAAAAATTAGCCAGGTATGGTGGCGTGTGTCTGTGGTCTTAGCTACTCAGGAGGCTGAGGCGGGAGGGTGGCTTGAGCCTGGGAGGCAGAGGCTGCAGTGAGCTGAGATCACGCCACTGCATACCAGACCGGGAAACAGACTCAGTCAGACTTTGTCTCAAAAAAAAAAAAAAAAAAGAAAGTCAAAATCACTCCTTGATCCATGGATTACAGAATGGTTGTTGTATTAGCAGACATGAAAACATTGTTGGAAATGGGTTTATAATGTCGGGAAATATCCACACAGAGACAATGGATCACTTAGCAAAGCTAGTTTACTTCCTGCAGAAAGGGTGCAACTCGCCAGCAGTCTTGCCACAAGAGCACACATGAACAAGGAGACAGGGGCATTTATAATTTTCAAAACCTGACGCAATCGCCCTACTACTATGTCTAGTTTCCATTGGCTGGAATGGGACCTCACATTCTTTGCTTGACCTGATTGGCTAAATAACTTGGAAATTTACTGAATAGATAAGGGGAAAGAAGACAAGGAAAAAGAGGAAGCTAGTCAGGAGAAGGTCAGGAGGGTTTCCAAATAAGGAATGGTATACACCAGGGTTTGGGGCCTGCCCAGTCCTGTTCAGACATGCCAGAGTGAGTCAAGCTAGCTGATTTAAGAAGACGCTGATTTAGAGACTATATATACATGGGTATATGTTTATGCTTATAGCGAATAATGGCCATAGAGCAAGAGATTGTAACTTCTTATAATGTAGTCTAAGATATAGACTTTGAAGAAGAACTTTCCCATCTCTCATAAACATCAATCTCCTCATACATCTCTGCCAGAGTTCTTGGGTGACCAGGTACATTGTCAATGAGCAGTCACATTTTGAAAGGAATCTTTCTGAGTAGTGGGTCCCAACAGTGAGCTCAAACTACTCAGTAAACTATGCTGTAAATAGATGTGCTGTCTTCTAGGCCTTGTTCCATTTAGAAAGCACAAGCAGAGTATATTTGGCATAATTCTTAAGGCCTCTAGGATTTTCAGAATGGTCAATGAGCACTGGCTTCAACTTAAAGTCTCACTGATCAGGGTGGTTGTTGCTAAGGGTTAGGGTGGCTGTGGCTATTTTTTAAAATAAGGCAACAATTGGCTGGGCACTGTGGCTCACACCTGCAATACCAGCACTTTGGGAGGCTGAGGTGGGTGGATCACTTGAGATCGGGAGTTCAAGACCAGCGCGGCCAACAGGATGAAATCTCGTCTCTACTAGAAATACAAAAAAGTTAGCTGGGTGTCATGGCACACACCCGTAATCCCAGCAACTTGGGAGGCTGAGCCAGCAGAATCTCTTGAACCCAGGAGTGGAGGTTGCAGTGAATTGAGATCACACCACTACACTCCAGCCTGGGCAATAGAGGGAGACTCCATCTCAAATAAATAAATAATGAATAAAAATAACGCAACAATCAGGTTTGCACCACTGCATGATTCTTCTTTTCATTTGAATACTTAGAGATCATTGTAGGGTTATTCACAGGCCTAAATTCACTATTGTTATGTCTCAGGGAATAGGGAAGCTCAAGGAGTAGAGCAGTCAGAACACACACAACATTTACGGATGAAGCTCAGCATCTTACATGGGTGTGGTTTGTGGCACCCCCAAACAATCACAGTAGTAACGACAAAGATCACTGGCCACAGATCACCGTAACAGATATAATAATAATGAAAAAGTGTGAAGTATTGCAAGAATTACTGAAATGTGACATAGAGGCACAAAGTGAACGCATGCTGTTGGTAAAATGGCACTGATAAACTTGCTTCCGGCGTGGTTTCCACTGAGGATCACTCTGATATTTTTTCTCTCTTGCCCAAATTCCTATCTTAAGGGACCTGGGGAGTCATGCCCTATAAAAAATAAAGTCTCATCAGATGAGTTTTATTTAACCCGATATAATGTGGCTTACTTTCCAACCTGACTCTGGCATAACATCACATGACAGACAAAGGAAGAAATAAAAAATTTTATCCCAAAATTCTTTTTGCCATATTTTGAAATGGAACTGCAAAGCCATCTTTTATGGGGGAACATTTGCATCTGTAAAGAATCGCTGAAGCGGGGCATGGTGATTCACACCTGTAATCCTAGCACTTTGGGAGGCCCAGGCGGACAAATTGCTTGAGCCCAGGAGTTGGGGACCAGCCTGGGTGACATAGAGAGACCCCATTGCTACAAAATGATACAAAAAATATTAGCTGAGCAAGGTGGTACACACCTATAGTCCCAGCTACTCAGCAGGCTGAGGTGGGAGGATCACTTGAGCCCAGGAGGCTGAGGCTGCAGTGAGCCATGATCACACCAATGCACTCCATCCTGGGCAACACAGCAAGATCCTGTCTCTTAAAAAAAAACAAAAAACAAAAAAGAATCTCTGTTTACACAGCCATATCTTTCCCCTTTCAAGCCCTCCCAATCCTGAAGAGATTAGCTGAGAGTCTAACACCTTTTAAAGGTCTGAATAGGAAATATTTGTCATCTACTGCCTCTAAGGGCAGCCACCTATGAAACTTACATAATAAGAACCTTGGTCTCCACAACTCCTTATTGTAACTCAGACACTCCTTTCCATTGATTCCAGGTTTTTAGATAATAATTCTTTCAACCAATTGTCAATCAGAAAATCTTCAAATTTGCCTGTGACCTATAAGCCCCCACCACACGTCCCCTTCAAGTTATCTCACCTTTCCCATTGAACTGATGTATACCTCACAGATATTGATATCTTACGTCTCCCTAAAATGTATAAAACCAAGGTGTAACCCAACCATCTTGGACACATATTCTCAGGACCACTTGAGACTGAGCCTCAGGCCATGGTCATTAATGTTTGGCTTAGAATAAATCTCATCAAATATCTCACAATTTGGCTCTTTCTGTCATATCACAAACCTTCTATTTTTTTGTTTTGGGGTATTTTAAAAATTTATTTCTCTTTTAACTAGGCCACAGAGCCAGTTCTTTGAGGGCTAAGCTGATTTCTCATGCATGGTCTATAGACCCTCCTCTAGGAAACTTACTATTCCCTTCCAAAAAAGTCTGCACCTTCCATCGTGACACACATTTTAAGTTAAAATTGCCAAGTTTATTGAATAAAGCTGAGAAGAGCAGTAAACAGACCAAAAATGCATCCACCTAAATAAAAAAATTCACATATTTACATAGTTCAGTAACTGTTAAAAGTATTCATATCCAGAGGTTAATGCACAGGAAAATGTTGGTAGTAGCATCTGGATGTCTTGGAATGCTGAAAGCAATGTATAGACATACAAAAACATTAAGGCTTACCTATTGATCAATTGACAAACCTATGCAGTCTCCACAGAGTCACACATTCTAGTTCCAATTCCTCCTTTTAGGCACAAGAAAGTTGCCACATTCTTTGCAGTGGTTCACATTGACCATTAATGGTGTTGAACAATAGAAGCAAGTTTAAATATACCTTCATTTACAGAGCCATCTATCCCAGCAGGGGAGTATGCAACATGCTTCAAAGAATAAGAAGAGAACTTTAGGGCCGGGCGTGGTGGCTCTCGCCTGTAATCCCAGCACTTTGGAAGGCTGTGGTGGGTGGATCATGAAGTCAGGAGTTCAAGACCAGCCTGACCAACATGAAGAAACACCATCTCTACTAAAAATACAAAAATTAGCTGGGTGTGGTGGTGTGCACCTGTAATCCCAGCCTCAGGAGACTGAGGCAGAAAATTGCTTGAACCCAGGAGGCAGAGGTTGCAGCGAGCCGAGATCGCGTCACTGCACTCCAGGCTGGGTGACAGAGTGAGACTCCATCTCAAAAAAAAAAAAAAAGAAGAAGAGAGCTTTAAAAGCCCAGATTCAGGACAAGAGTGAAGCTCTGTCTCAAAATAATAATAATAATAATGAATGGAGAAAAGCAAGTAGGGTCTGTGCAACACAGTGCAGTATATTGCACAGAATGTTTTTAAGGCCATGACAGTCTATAAATTAACAATGGTATTCATTAAAAGAACTTACTGTTGACCACACCCTGAGTGCTCAACAATTTGGAAATGTAGTCTACGTAAATACTGCTTAACAAAAGAAACAAAAATCACACACAATGTGAGGCAACACAAAAACAGGTGTACCATAGAATTTTATCTACTGCAGTGGTCTATATAAATAATAATTTACAAATGAATCAGTATTACTAAGTCCCTTTTTGTATATGGAAGTCACTAAACTACCAAATATGTTCATTTAAGTTTTTAGACATCTCTGTAACATACAAGCAAACAAACAGCATCAGTTCCTCAGTTCTCTGTGTGACTAAAGATTATTAAACAACCTGTGGACGTTGAGCATGTTTACATTAGATAAAGCAGGCTAGTCTAGAGTTGTCACAATAATCAAGATGTCTAGACAGGGCACGGTGGCTCACGCCTGTAATCCCAGCATTTTGGGAGGCTGAGGAGGGTGGATCACAAGGTCAAGAGTTCAAGACCACCCTGGCCAACATGGTGAAACCCCATCTCTACTAAAAATACAAAAATTAGCTGGGTGTGGTGGCGTATGCCTGTAGTCCAGCTACTCAGGAGACTGAGGCAAGAGAATCACTTGAATCCCGGAGGTGGAGGTTGCAGTGAGCCAAGGTTGGGCCACAATAGTCTAGCCTGGGCAACCGAGTGAGACTCCATCTTAAAAAAAAAGAAAAAGAAAAAAAAGGCCGGGCACAGTGGCTCACGCTTATAATCCCAGCACTTTGAGAGGCCGAGGCGGGTGGATGACAAGGTCAAGAGATTGAGACCATCCTGGTCAACATGGTGAAACCCCGTCTCTACTAAAAATACAAAAAAATTAGCTGGGCATGGTGGCACACGTCTGTAGTCCCAGCTACTTGGGAGGCTGAGGCAGGAGAATTGCTTGAACCCAGGAGGCGGAGGTTGCAGTGAGCCGAGGTCACACCATTGCATTCCGGCCTGGGTAACAAGACCAAAACTCCCTCTCAAAAAAAAAAAAAAAAAAAAAAAAAAAACCTAATGGCACCAGTCAAATGAGTGCCAAACCTTACATCAATAAGAGAGAAGAATAAAAAATGTGTATTTGTTTATGAGTATCTTTTGTGCTGAACGTCAGCTTTATGATTGGATATAAAAGGTCATGAGTTAGAGGGTCATGCAGCAGTACTGATTTAATGATTGGAGATGGAACGAACAGATGTTTGAACAAAGTCTGACATTCTTAACAGGTTTCATTATATTAGGTGGAATGCTCTACCTTCATGAAAGCTTTTGAGAAAATCTTCAATTCTCAACACCTTAAAAAAGTATGCTGAGCCAGGAACAAAAAACAAAATATGGAAAATAATGACCTGGACAGATACAAAACAGCATGCTTTAGTTCTCCCAGATTCCAACTGCCACCTTCTCAGAAAGCAGAATACCTTTCATATTCATCAGGTAGAATCTGATCAGTGTAAAGAACCAACACTGATCTGGTGCCTCTGCTCACTTTCTGCAGACCACTTTGGATTCCTAAGATTTACATAATTATACATTTCACATGCATCTATGTGATAAGATAAACAATATGTTTACATATATCCCACATGAGTCATTCAGGCTTAGAGGTTTTCTAAATACTGTGTGTGGCACTAGAAACTTCATGCTGTATCAAGTCAGTGTCAGTATTAAGTTGCTGGACTCTATAGTGAAATATTATAGATGGACATTTACTGAAAAACAACATAAAAATCTGACCCAGAAAGACCAGAACGGAAATGTGCAATTTTCTTGATTTAAGATGGTCAAAAATGTGTGGGGTTTTTGTTGTGGTGGTTTTTTTTTTGTTTGCGAAATCTCACTCTGTTGCCCAGGCTGGAGTGCACTGGCGAGATCTCAGCTCACCTCAATCTCCGCCTCCCAGGTTCAAGCAATTCTCCTGCCTCAGCCTCCTGAGTAACTGGGACTACAGGCGCGTGCCACCATGTCTGGCTAATTTTTGTATTTTTAATACAGACAGGATTTCACTATGTTGGCCAGGCTAGTCTCGAACTTCTGACCTTGTGATCTGCCGGCCTCAGCCTCCTGCCTCATCCTCCTGCCTCAGCCTCCTGCCTCAGCCTCCCAAAGTGCTGGGATTAGAGCTGTGAGCCACCGTGTCCGGATTTTTTTGCTTTTTTTTTTTTTTTAAAAGAGCTCTACACATTGTTTAAGACATGGTTTAAGGCATGTATAAGAAACCTTTCTGTGTGTGCTGACTTTATCATGACAACTCTAGCTGATTCTCATCCAAGGCGTTAGAAAGATCTCTCTTGTCTTCAAGCACTAGCACTGAAATTCTTTGCAACTGTGGTTTATCTAGAAGATTATGTAGCTCATTTTGGGAAGCTTCTATCTTTTCACGATATGCAGCATCTATCAAGTCAATAAATAGCCTTGACTCCTCTACAATACTGTTCCCATGTGCTTCAAAATCAGGTTTTGTTTTCCTATGCCCCAGATCTTTATTGGGATGTTACCTTTAGTTGCCTTCCTCATGTTGAAGCCCACTGTGGGTATCAGAGCTTCACTGAATTGACCTGACACAATGACATTGATGAAGGAGGTCCTGCCCGAGTACTGCAGCCCCACAAGCCTCAGCTCCATCTCCTCCTTCCAGAACAGTGAATGGAACCAGTCCAGCAGGCGGGAGATGAGAGCCCCAATTTGTTAAAAACATAAAATCTACTGGCTGAGCATGATGACTCATGCCTGTAATCCCAGCACTTTGGAAGCCTGAGGCAGGAGGATTGCTTGAGCCCAGGAATTCAAGACCAGTCTAGGCAACAAAGTGAGACTCTGTCTGTACAAAAAAAATTAAAAAATTAGCCAGGCATAGTGGCATGCATCTGTAGTCCCACCTACTGGGGAGGCTGAGCTGGGAGGATCACTTGAGCCCAGGAGGTGAAGGCTGCAGTGAGCTGTGTTTGCACCACTGTGCTCCTGCCTGGGTGAGACAGCGAGACCCTATGTCAAACAAACAAACTCTACAAAATGCAATAAAGTGAAACGCAATAAACCAAGGTATGCCTGTATACAGATAGATGTGTGTCAGTTATATGCAAATATTGCACTATTCTACATAAGGGATTTCAGCATCCACACATTTTGGAACCATGGAGGCACTAGAATCAGTCCCTGGTGGATATCAAGGGCTGACTGTGTATTCATTCAAGCAACAGCAAGAGAGCCTCATGACTGGAGTAACAGCCGGGGACAGTGATTGAGCAAGAGCCATATCACAGTGGGGCTTGGTAAGGAATTCGGATATTATTTTAGGAATTAGGCATAATGAGAAACTGGAAACTACTGAAAGGTTTTTTGTTTTGTTTTGAGACAGGGTCTCACTCTGTCACCCAGGCTGGAGTGCAGTGGCACAATCACAGCTCATTGCAGCCTTCACCTCCTAGGCTCAAGTGATCCTCCCACCTCAGCCCCCCGAGTAGCTGGGATTACAGGAATGTGCCACCACATCCCGCTAAATTTTTATTTTTAGTGGAGATGGGGTTTCACCATGTTGGCCAGGCTGGTCTTGAACTCCTGACCGCAAGTGATCCACCCGCCTTGGCCTCCCAAAGTGCTAGGATTACAGGTATGAGCCACCATGCCCCGCCATGAAAACTACTGAAAGGTTTTGTGCAGAGAAACAACAAAATGTTTTTTAACTTTTTTTTTGAGACAGGTTCTGGCTCTTCCACCCAAGCTAGAGTGCAGTGGTATGATCAAGGCTCACTGCAGCCTCATTCTCCTGGGCTCAAGCAATCCTCCCACCTCAGCCTCCCAAGTACCTGGGACTACAGGCATGTGCCACTATGGCCTGCTAATTTTTTGTAGAGATGGGGTCTCACTATGTTGCCCAGGCTTACAATCTTTGATTTTTTAAAGACAGTGTCTCACTCTGGGCTGGAGTGCAGTGTTGCCATCAAAGCTCACTGCAACCTGGAAGTCCTTGGCCAAGTAATCCTCTCACCTCAGCCTCTTGAGCAGCTGGAGTGGCAGGTACAAGTCACTGCACCTGGCTCAATAATACAATCTTACATTATTAAAAGATCATTCTAGCTGCTGTGTGAAGAATGGATTGCGTAGCGGGTAAGGGGAGAAGTAGAGAGAATGTTGCAATATTCCAGGTGAGAGAGAATGATGGCTACAACCAGGGCAGCAGCGGAGGGGGCGGTGAGGAGGAGTAGGAGTCTGAATTTATTTGGAAGGTTCCAGTTCCTGGTTTTAGTTTTAGTTCCTCATGAGACCTATCTACTTCCTGCCTCTGAGTTCATCCAAATTTCCCCCTTTTTCCTCTCCCTACATTTCCTTTCTGCTTACGCTAGTGTGTGGGAAGGATTCTTTTATTTGCAACTGAACCATCCCAACTAGACACGTTGGCTCTCCAGGCTGATCTAATTCACCACCACCGATGACATGACCTGGTGGGCTGTGTTAAGCACGCTCCCTGTGTTAAGCAAAGTGTTTTCTCTTGTGAGTAATACACACAGGAATTAACAACCTCCTGTGGGTAACATTTCTTCAGGAGACTTTTCAAAGGAAGCAGTCCAAGATTTATTTTATGACGTGGGAAAAATACTTAAATCATATGTCACCTCCAGCTGTGCCTACATCAGATAAGAGGTAGAGATAATCGTAAGAAGTGCTGGCCAGGCGTGGTGGCTCATGCCCGGCCTAATATTTCTTAAACACCTAGAATCTGCCAGAAGCTAGGGAGACAACAATGACAGAGACAGATGTATTCCCTGCCTCCATGGAGTTTATATTTTAATGAGAAAGACAGACAGTAACAAGTAAAAATGCCAAAGAAGAAAAATGCAAAGCAATGCAAGTGATAATCTAATAAAGGAAAAAAACATGGAGCTGCTCAGATGGAGAAAATATTAATTATTGGGAAGTTAAATACAATTAGCTTGAACTCACAGCTCTTGAAGAGTGAGAAACAGAGTCCCTCCAGTATTTCAACATGTAGTTGAGGATGGAAGCCAATGAATGTCTGGCTTCTGGTCTACTCTAGCTCCAGTTTCCTTCTCTTGGTTTCTTAGCTCCCTGCCATCAACCAGATACCTGGGATGAACAAGAAGAACATTGAGGAGCTCGCAGTACTACCTGGTTCTGTACTTGAGCCCACTATCAGCATTTTTTTCTGCCAGATCCCTTTCCACCATTTCTGTCCACCAGAGCGGGCTTCCTAGGGTTGATGGCAGACTGAGTCCTCCCTAAGCTGGCCACTCCCTCTTGTCTAGACCTGTCCTCAGAGTATGGGGCAGAATAGGATAGGGGTTCAGGATCCCCACCCTGCCAGGTACTATCTAACCAGAAGCAAGTGACTTAAGTGTCTCTATGCCCCAGTTTTCTGTTTTGTTTTTGTTTTTGTTTTTAAAACAGAGTCTCACTCTGCTGCCCAGGCTGGAGTGCAGTGACGCGATCTTGGCTCACTGCAACCTCCACTTCCCGGGTTCAAGCAATTCTCTGCCTCAGTTTCCCAAGTAGCTGGGATTACAGGCGCCCACCACCACGCCTGTCTCATTTTTTGTATTTTTAGTAGAGATGGGGTTTCACCATCTTGGCCAGGCTGGCCTTGAACTCCTGACCTCATAATCCACCCTCCTTGTCCTCCCAAAGTGCTGGGATTACAGGAGTGACCCACCACCCCTAGCCTTTCTAGTCTTAAAATGGGATCATGAATATTCTTAACCTCATAGAGTTGATAGATGTAAAGCAGTTGGAGTCATGCCTGGCATATTACTAAATGTTAGCAATCATTCTTATTTAGCACTTGTCCATGCAGGCACTGTGATAGCTGCCTTATATACTGTAACTCACTGAATCTTCTCAAGGTCATGCAAGGCAAGTGGTATTACCCCATTTGCAGATTGGAACACTGAGGCTTAGAGTGGTCAAGGCCCTGTTTTGCTCAAGTTTCCACAACTAAGCTGATCTGGGATTTAAACCTGGGAAGTGATACTTAATATTCCCCACTCCTTCCTCCACATTATTTTCTGCCTCCCCTGGAGACGAGTTTCACACTTCCCTTCCCCAGCCTCTTTTGGTCTTGGCTGAATTCATCCTCCTTCCAAGACATATTTTGCCAGTCAAGCCTTGCAGGTCCATGAAGCTGATTCTTTTTAAATGTAGGCCTCTGAGGAGATGACCTCACCTCAATCTTCCATCCCCTCATTTTATATAGAGAGTAGTCTCAACATCTTCTATAATTTTCTACAGAAATTAAAGTTTTTCTTCTGAATTATAAAGTCATGATAAAATGTATCTTCCAAAGGACATAGAAATTGATCTGAAATTTCATCAAAAGTTTATCTCAGCTGGGCACAGTGGCTCATGCTTATAATCCTAGCACTTTAGGAGGCCAAGGTGGGCAGATCACCTGAGGTCAGGAGTTTGAGACAAGCCTGGTCAACACAAAAAAATTAGCCAGACGTGGTGACACGTGCCTATAATCCCAGCTGAGGCTGGAGAATCTCTTAAACCTGAGAGGCGGAGGTTGCAGTGGGCCAAGAATGCGCCATTGCACACCAGCCTGGGTAGCTGAGCAAGACTCCTCAAAAAAAAAAAAAAAGAAAGAAAGAAAAGTTTATCTCAAATGTTAAAATCATGATTACACTGGAGCACTTCCACATTCCAGATCTACAAGTGTCAAAGCTAAGGGAACTGAACAAGATACATAGAACTGTATATCTCAGAAAAGAGAAGTAGCAGCAGTTGACAGGAAGAGCAACATCCTCAATCTTCAAGATATTTACAAAGTTTGTGTATGTTTTTCTCTTCCTAAGTTCCCTCTTCAAAGAAAATTATTCCTACCCAGCTCCAATAAGCTTTTGCTGACCAGCACAACCTGTCCAGTTTTGCTACTAAAGGGACAATAAGTAAGTCAGCTATGAAGCACCTTATATATTAGTAAAAGCTAAAAATAATTATAGCAGTCAGTACTGGCAAAGGTATGAACAAAACAGTATTTACAAAATTTGCTGGTGTTGCCGTAACGGTCACTACCGTTTAAAAAGCACTTTGGCAATATGTTTTACGGGGTGGTAATTCCTTCCCCAGAATGTTACCCTAATTAAATTATAATAAAGCGGAAACAAAGTAGCAACAACCTGGAAATGACCTGCAAGTCACAAGTGTTTTGAGTGCTTACTTTGTAGAAGGTCCTATGTTATACGCTCAACACAAATAATCTTATTTAATCCTCAAAACAATTCTAGGCCGTATATGCTATTTTATTCCTTGTATACCAAATGGGGAAACTGGGACTACAGGAAATAAAGTAATTTACCAGGGCTCAACAGCTATAGGGCAAGGGAAGGTTTAAATCGTTGAAGAACAAGGAAGACACAGAATTTTTTCCTTCTACAGTAGCGTATGAAGAAGGAGAATGGAATGGATAGCCACTACTCAAGCCTCTACAATGTGCTAGAAATTGACCTGAAATTTCATCAAAAGTTTATCTCAGCTGGGCACAGTGGCTCATGCCGGTAATCCCAGCACTTTGGGAGGCCAAAGTGGGCAGATCACCTGAGGTCAGGCGTTTGAGATCAGCCTGGTCAACACAGTGAAACCCTGTCTCTACTAAAAATACAAAAAAATTAGCCAAACGTGGTGGCACATGCCTGTAATCCCATCTACTTGGGGGGCTGAGGCCAGAGAATCTCTTAAGCCTGAGAGGCGGAGGTTGCAGTGAGCGAAGAATGCACCATTGCACTCCAGCCTGGAAAGCTGAGTCAGACTCCATCTCAAAAAAAAAAAAAAAAAAAGGTTATCTCAAATGTTAAAATTATGATAACTCTGGGGCACTTCCATATTTCAGATATACAAGTGTCAAAGCTAAGGGAACTGAACAACATATATAGAAGATATATATATACTGTAGATTTGTTGTCTCATTAAAGCCTCCCATCTTCAAGACAGGGGATCACTAGACTCTTTGACAAGTGTGGAAACTGATACTAAGAGAGGGGAAGTGGTCAGCTCAAAGTCAGACAACGAGTGATCACTGTCCCAGAATCCTAGCCCAGTGTGTCTGATTCTAGAGTCTGTACTCCTTCCTATATTTTGAGTCTGTCTTTGTAGCAGGTCCTATGTTATATACTCAATACAAATAATCTCATTTAATCCTCAAAACAATTCTAGGAGGTATATGCTAGTCTTTTATAAATATGGTAAGTAAAGTCAACTCAGGCATGGGGTATGCTGGGCTGGTGCAGATGGGGAGGATGTTTGACTGCTGAGCCTCCAGGACACTGACCTAGCTCCAGAAGCACTTCCTGGGAAATCAGGCAGTCCTAGGTTTGGGATCCAAGGAGGAGTGGGAATTCGGTATGGCCTTAGCATGTCTTTAACTGATGCAGCTAAGAGATAGGTAATATACAAAGTCTGAGGCTTTGTTCAGTCACAACAGGAGAACAAAATAGGAAAACGAGGCAGAATGGCAATCAAGTACCATAGCAGTATGGGAGAAGAAGACAGCAGCATTGTGATTTGTGGGTTTCCCAAAGTACCCTCCAATGCTCCATGGCCTTTTCTTTCCTTCTTTTCTTTAAATTCAACTTTAAGCTCTCGGGTACATGTGCAGGATGTGCAGGTTTGTTACACAGGTAAACATGTGCCATGGTGGTTTGCTGCATAGATCAAGCCACCACCTAGGTATTAAGCCCAGCATCCATTAGCTATTCTTTCTGATGTTTCCCTCCCCACTCTATGGCCTTTTCTGTGTGCACAACTGCTTTCCCCACAGGAGAAAAGGAGCAAGGTCACAGACCATGACAACATCTGGCCCCTTTCTGGGGATCACCCTCCTGTCTGCCAGACCATAAGCAGATAGATACAGGAGGCAAAGGCAAAACTGGTCCTGGAATCTCCCACCCCATCTAGCCACACCCCACACCCTTGCTGGACTTGGTCCAGGATGTAAACTGGGTGGGCTGATAGGGGAGACCTTGAAGGGAGGGGCTAGGAAGGTTGAGGAAGCAGGTCCAGGGGAAGAAAGCTCATTACAGACTTGTTCTCTGTCCTGGGATGTTATCACATGAGACAGGAGGCTCCATCCACATCTCTGAGTCTCTTGCCCTCTGTTCCCTTAAGCCCATAGCACATCTTTTCCTCCTTCCTGTGTAGATTACAAGGGGACCAGGGAGGGGATTGCACAGCAGGGTACAGATGAGGAAAACTGGGTTCAGGCTTCTGTTCCACCCACAAGGGCCGCTGTACCTTGAGTCACTTTCCCAGCAACGAGAAAACCTAGAGTGCATCCAGGGGTGAAATCTTCCCAAGGAAGGCACTCAGGATGGATGATTCACTCCCCTGACTGCAGAATGAGGTGTCAAGGTGTGTGATTCTAAGAACCTTGTCAAACAGATCAGACTCACTTTGGAAAGACAGTGCCTCCACCCCAGCGGCACCATCTCCCACACTCAGTCCCAGCCCAGCCAAGGTGGGTGAAAATGACCAGATTCTGGGGAACCCAGGGCAAGAAGAATGGGGAGCATAAAAATACCCAGTACCAGCTGGGTGCGTTGGCTCACACCTGTAATCCCAGTACTTTGGAAGGCCAAGGTGGGCAGATCACCTGAGGTCAGGAGTTCCAGATCAGCCTGGCAAACATGGTGAAATCCAGTCTCTACAAAAAATACAAAAATTAGCCAAGTGTGGTAGCAGGTTCCTATAATCCCAGCTACTCAGGAGGCTGAGGCAGGAGAATCACTTGAACCTGAGAAGCAGAGGTTGCAGTGAGCCAAGATTGCGCCACTGCGCTCCAGCCTGGGCGACAAGAGTGAAACTCCATTTGAGAAAAGAAAAAAAAATACCCAGTACCTACAGTGGTGTCAAGAGCTATACAGTCTCATGTAATCCTCCCTGCCCCTCTAAGATCTTGAGATTCTTCACTTTCACCATTTCACAAGTAAAGAAAGGTATGAGTTCAGATTCTTTGAATTGGAATCAACAATTCTGTGAAGTGAGCTGTTCCCAAAACATGGGAGAAAGGGGGTGTTAATTTTAAAAATCAAAATGTGTGGCCTGGAATCCAGGGACATAGATAATAATAACAGATAATGTAGCTGGGCGCAGTGGCTTATGCCTATTATCCCAGCACTTTGGGAGGCCAAGGTGGGCAGATCATTTGAGGTCAAGAGTTTGAGACCAGCCTGGCCAACATAGTGAAACTCCATCTCTACTAAAAATACAAAAATTAATTAGCAGTCATGGTGGCACACGCCTGTAATCCTAGCTACTCAGGAGGCTGAGGCAGGAGAATTTCTTGAACTTGAGAGGCAGAGGTTGCAGTGTGTGGAAATCGTGCCACTACCTCCAGCCTGGGTGACAGAGTGAGACTTCATCTCAAAGAAAAAAAAAGATAATATTTACTTAGTACTCACCATGTGTCAGGTATTATTCTATGTCTTTACTTAATCCTTAGGGCAACACCATGCAGTAGATGATAATGTCACTCCCATTTTATAGATGAGAACCAGGTCACAGAGAAGTTAAATGACTCACACAGGGTCACACAGCTACTAAGAGGCAAGGTGAGAATCTGAATCAAGGTAGCCTGGAGTCAGAGACTGTGCCCTTAACCATTTCACCAGTGGTTACCTAGCTGCATGTCTAGCAGTCTGAGAGGTGGCTGGGCCTAAGGAATAATCTGGAATGAAGGTTTCATTCTGTTCTCTTGCTGCATATCAGCTCTCTCTGGTGGAAAATGGTCCTAGGCAGCTCTTGAGTTCCTATCTCCTCTGTTTAAGACTAAGCCTGGAATTCCAAATTCCCGGGAAATGGGCTCTGCGAGTCAGATCCATATCCCTAATCCAGTCAGTCAGGCAGGGTGGAGGGAGACAGATTCACATGGTTGTAGGAACCCCATCGTATCAAGCATGTGACCATGGCAGGGGCGATTACCAGAAAGATGGGAAGGGTGCGCTGAAAAGTCACCACAAAAGTTTTCCACTGCAGGAAACTGAGGCTCAGGGAAGTTGAACAATTTGCTCAAGGTCACTCAGAGTAAATGAAGCCCAGATTCTAACTCATTTTGTTTTTTCCCTCCAAATCTAGGTCCTTTTCTCCATACCATGCAAAAAGGGAGACATGTTTAGTTAGATGCCTAAGGTAAGTTCACAAATCAATTTTTCATTCAACTAGTGTTAGTTAAACACCTGTTATGTATCAGGCAATGTTCTAGGCACTGAGGTTACATGATGAACAAAACAGATAAAATCTTGTCTGAAATAAAGACAAGGTAAGAAACAAAAAATAACAACAGATAAAGAAGACCCCGGCTCTCATGGAGTTGACATTCTACTGAATCCCTTGAGTGAGGACAGAGGCCTATCCTCAAGACTGCTCCTTCAGCTGGGTTCCAAATGGTGTGAAACATGAAAAGAACTTGAGATTTTTGTTTGTTTGTTTGTTTTTCTTTGTATTTTTAGTAGAGACAAGATTTTGCCATGTTGGCCAGCCTGGTCTCAAACTCCTGACCTCAGGTGATCCACCCGCCTCAGCCTCCCAAAGGGCTGGGATTACAGGCGTGAACCACCGTGCCCAGCCAGAACTTGGGTTTTGATGTCTGTCATAGACATTGGCTCCTTTTATTGGCACCACCTACTCCCTTGTAGATTGCACAAGTGGCACCGATTCTTCACCTTTCTCTATATCCACATCCTTTGTCACAAAACTTTGTCACAAAACTTTTGCATCACTCTGATTCTGGCCTTAGTCATGTGACTTGCAGTGGGATCACACTTGTAACCCCAACACTTTAGAAGGCCAAGGTGGGAGAATCACTTGAGCCCAGGAGTTCAAGATCAATCTGGGCAACAAAGTGAGACCCAATCTCTACATATAATAAAGTTAAAAAGAAATCAGCTGAGCACAGTGGTGCATGCCTGTAATCCTAGCTACTTTCGAGGCTCAGGCAGGGGTGATACCAGTGGACTCAGGGAGGTCCACAAATGTCAATTTGACCTCGACCCTGGCCAGCGTCCGGGTTCTTGACACTATCACAAGAAGGAATTCAAGGATAAGTCAAAAAACAGTGAAAGTAGTCCAGGCGTGGTAGCTCACACCTATAATCCCAGCACTTTGGGAAACTGAGGAGGGAGAATCACTTGAGGCCAGGAGTTCAAGACTAGCCTGGGCAAGATGACGAAACCCTGTCTCTACTAAAACTACAAAAATTAGCTGGGTGTGGTGGTGCATGCCTGTGGTCCCAGCTACTTAGGAGGCTGAGGTGGGAGAATTGTTTGAACCCAGAAGATGGAGGTTGCAGTGAGCCAAGGTAGCCCCACTGCCCTCCAGCCTGGGTAACAGAGTGAGACCCTATCTCTCTTTTTTTTTTTTTTTTTTTTTTTAATAGAGACAGGGTTTCACCATGTTGGTCAGGCTGATCTTGAACTCCTGACCTCAGGTGATCCACCAGCGTAGGCCTCCCAAAGTGCTGGGATTACAGGCGTGAGCCACCACGCCCAGCTGACCCTATCTTAAAAGAAAGAAAGAAAAAAAAAAACGTGAAAGTAGGGTAATTTATTGAAAAGTGAAAAGTACACACTCAAGAGAGGGGAGTATGGGTTGACTCAAGAGAAAACGTCACACAGTGGAGTTTGGGGTTTCTACCTATATGGGTTTCTTTAACCAAGAGGTTGAATATTCATTATTCATTAAGATTCCTGGAAAAAGATTTCTCAGAATCGTGGTGTCACTCATTTTTATACCAAATATGGGTATTCTCAGAGCTGCCACAGTGCTGGTGGGGGTGTAATTTGTATGTTAATGAGCATATAATGAGGTCCTAGGAGAAACCTAGGTCAAATCTAGTTTCATGTTGGGTCCAGTTGGTCTCAGCCAGCTTGCCCACACCCTGGTTTTTCAGGGTCTTCTGCCCTAGCTTCTGCAGCTGTATCAACAGTTTCCTTTTGCTAGTTATGTGAAACTGCTGCCTGGAATTTTCTATTCTCCTGTGACCAACTTGTATTATTCCTGTCTCACGAGAATTCCTTGAGCCTGGGAGATCAAGGCTGCAGTGAGCTGCAATCACACCGCTGCACTCCAGTCTGGGCGACAGAGCAAGACCCGGTCTCAAAAAAAAAAAAAAAAGTCATGCAGTTCATACAGCATTTTTACCTAGCAACCTCCACCTAGTGAAAACATCTTTGTAAAAATTATAACAGTGAGAAAATTATGACAGTGAAAAGAATCTGATCTAACCAACCGCCATCTTACCTTTAACCTCCAAACTGCCCTTGGTCATTCCTAGACTTGGGCCAAGCTAACTTTGGGAGAAATTTAGCTTATAACTTAAATGAAAATAGCCCTTCTCCCAAACAAAATCACCTTGGAAAAACTAATGAAAGACCACCAGTTTAGGCGGATAAGAGAAGCCTGAATTCTGCTAAGATGTAGGCATAAATGATTACCAGCCATTATTCCGGAGGTCACAAGATTTGCAACTTCCTCAATTACTCCTGCAGATAACATCATTATTGTAGAACCTAAGATTGACCTTTTGAGTTGTCTTTTCAGGCCTTTGCATTTCTTTTCTCTTCTTCCTCTTTTTTTTTTTTTTTTTGGTTGTCGTTTTTGTTGAAACAGGGTCTTGATCTGTTGTCCAGTGGCATGATCTTAGTTCACAACAGCCTCAACCTCCTGACCTCAAAGGATCCTACTGCCTTTGAGCCTCCCCAGTAACTGGGACTATAGGCACGTACCACCATACTTCACTAATTTTTTTAATTTTTAATAGAGATAAGGTCTCACTATGTTGTCCAGGCCTGTTTTGAACTTCTGAGCCCAAGCGATCCTCCCACCTTGACCTCCCAAAGTGCTGGGATTACAGGCACGAGCCACTGCACCCAGCCGGCCTTTGCATGACTGATGACCTGATGGCCCCACTGGACCCACCGAGTGGCCTTTGGCCCCTACCCAGAAGCAGACTTAGCACACTAGGACCATTTTCCACACCTCTATGATTGCCCCCCAACCAATCAGCAGCACCCATTCCTAGCCACCTACCTCCCTGCCAAAGGTTATCTTTGAAAAACCTTAGCCTCCAAATTTTCAAGGAGACTGCTTTGAGTAATGATAAAACTCTGGTGTCCTGTTTAGCCAGCTCTACATGTCTAAAACTCTTTCTCTACTGCAATTCTCCTATCTCAATAAATCAGCTCTATCTGGGCAGTGGGCAAGAAGAAACCATTGAGCAGTTAAACCAGCAACCTCCATTTAATTCCAAGCAAAGGGTCTCCATCCCCCATACAGTCTGCATTCCAAGGGGTGGGCGGGGGATCAGATGTCCTTCATAGATAAGGAGTGAATCTCTGGGTTGCCCACTCCCAGATTCCTCTTCGACAATAGGTTCATTCTCAGGGTATGCTTAAGTTGTGACTGTCAGGTGTGTCTGCCCCCCAACCCTTCTCATGCCTCTGCCATCACCCATGAGAACACGCCAGACTCTCCTACTGAAGGAGCTGATCCAGATGCCCTAGTATTCCCAGCCAAGATCAGACTAAGTCAACCAACAGCCAGCCAACCTCCAGATATGTAGCACGTCCAAACCAGATCAGCAGAGCTGCCTAGCTGATCACCAGATGTATGAGTGATAAATGTTTAACTGCTTGTTGTTGAATGCTTCTGAAGCATGTGATTATTTGCTTTATACCACTGCTGTGGAGATATGTAGCTGAAATAACCTTCTCTAGCCCAACAATGTATTAATTTCCTTTGTGGCCTTGATTGTAACCCCATAGCCAGGCATGGTGGGACGTGTCTGTAGTCCCAGCTACTCGGGAGGCTGAGGCGGAAGAATTGCTTGAACTTGGGAGTTGGAGGTTGCAGTGAGCCAAGATCATGCCACTGCACTCCAGCCTGGGTGACAGAGCAAGACACCATCTCAAAAATATGTATGTATATGTTTTAATGCCAGGTGCAGTGGGTCACGCCTGTAATCCCAGCACTTTGGGAGGCCGAGGTGGGCAGATCGTGAGGTCAGGAGTGCAAGACCAGCCTGGCCAAGATGGTGAAACCTCGTCCCTACCGAAAATACAAAAAAAAAAAAAATTAGCAGGGCACGGTGGCACACACCTGTAATCTCAGCTACTCAGAAGGCTGAGGCAGGAGAATCACTTGAACCTGGGAGGCAGAGGTTGCAGTGAGCTGAGATTGCGTGCCACTGCACACCAGCCTGGGTGACAGAGCGAGACTCCGTCTCAAAAAAAAAAAAAAGAAAGAAAGAAAAGTAACCCTAGATGACCCATTTCATTGAAGAAGCTATATCCTTCTTCCCACCCTGAAGGACAGGGCCAGAGTTAATCCCATCGGACACCCTCTCCTGAGAATTTGAATTCTGAAACAGTGTGAGCAGGACAGAAGATCTTATTGGAAGTCATTCATCATGGTGGCAGTGGCAGCGGCAGCACTCAGGTAAAAATGTGCCTGCAACCTGATCCTAGGCCTTCCAGCTCTCCTTTGGTTCTTGTGTGTCCCCAAGCTTGCTTCTCCAGCTACCTACAACTTATTTGAGGTCCACCGACATCTTTCCAATAAATTCTATTTTGCTAAAAATGGGCAGAGACAATGTCTGTTGCTTGCAACTAAGCACCCTAACTGCTACTCCACCAGATAGACCCTAATTCCAGTCCCAGCCCTGCTATTATACTTAGCAGCTGATCATTGTCCAGGAATTGTACCCACCATTATCATGGGCCCAGGTTCCTGGTGTCACTGTTCTACCATTGTGGCCCATAGCTTTCACCTTCAAAGTCACTTCAAGGCATAAGATGGCTGCTGGAGCACCAAATTCCAGACAAGGAAAAAAAAAGGAGGGAAGAGCAGAAGGGGATGATAGCTGAGTAAGCTCCTTTGAAGCACTATTTCCAGATGACCTAGCAACTCTCTCGCTTTATAGGAGACCAGAATATTCTACCTCCCTACCTCCAAATACTCCTCTTTTGCATAAGGACTATTTTGAGCTGAAGGCAATTGAGAAGACGCCAATACAACAAAAGCTCTCTACCCTCCCCCATTGGCCTAAAAGCAATACATACATTTACAAAGCCAAAGGTGTCCTTCCTCCTCTCCCAACCAGTGGAAACAGAGGCTGATCTCTGAAGACAACTTTAGACCCTCATTTGCCAGAAAACACCAAAGGGATCTGTGACAAGCTTTACTAACTAGTGTTTGTCTACCATTTATTTGCCTTCCCCAAATTTGCTGCCCCAGCAGACTCAAAAGTCCTTTTCTGGCCAGGCACGGTGGCTCACACCCGTAATCCCAGCACTTTAGGAGGCCAAGGTGGGTGGATCACCTGAGATCAGGAGTTCAAGACCAGCCTGGCCAACATGATGAAATTTCATCTCTACTAAAAACACAAAAAATTAGCTGGGCATGGTGGCGGGTGCCTATAATCCAAGCTACTCAGGAAGCTGAGGCAGGAGAATCACTTGAACTTGGGAGGCGGGGGTTGTAGTGAACCAAGCTCATGCCACTGCATTCCAGCCTGGGCCACAGAGCAAGACTCTGTCTCAAAAAAAAAAAGGTTTTTTTTCCTGTGCTTTGTTTCTTCTCCAAAAATGTACTGTTCTTTGTTGAAAATTCTCCGTAAACCTGAATTCAAAACCACCTCTTTGAGACTTACTCAACCCCATGGGTATCTCCATGTAAACATGAGGTATACATGTTAACAGACTTGTTTTTCTCTTCTGTTACCAGGATGTGTTCTAGCTAAGAACTATGAAGGATAGAGAGGAAATTCTTTTTTCTCCCCAACAACTTACATCTCATTGACCAGAACTTAGTCACAGGGCTACACCTAGCTATAAGGAATGAAATCTTTTGGCTAGGTGCATTGCTAGCACTTAGATTAAAAACAGGGGTTCTTCCACTTAGAAAGAGGGAGACAACAGCTATTAGGCAACACACATTCTGGCTGCAGTTAGTTGCTCATGTTCAATGGTATGTGTAATGATCCTTGACAGATTATAAAATAATTTCCTCTCCATTACCTTCCCAAGCTGGGTAGTGGATTGTGCCTGTAAATCCCAGCTACCCAGGAGGCAGAGGTGGGAGGATCATTTGAGGCCAGAAGTCCGTTACCACCCCAGAGCCTCCTAACATGTCTGTGCAGTAATTGCCATTATCTTCATTTTTACAGCTGGGAAAACTGAGGATCAGAGATAGACAATCAGTTACCTAAGGCCAAACAATTAGTGACGTCAGAACTAGGAAACAAATCCAGCTGGAACGCCGAGGTCCACATTCTTCCCAACTGCCAATCTTGCCCTCCTGAACTAATTTTGGCTGTTGCTGTAGTTAAAGGTCATTTGTTATGAAACATCCCTAATGTTAGAAGCCATTAACAGTCACACGTAAGATCAAGTCTAAACAAATGGACTGTGGAGAGCTGCCATCTTCTTTTTCCAGTCCTCTTCTCTCTCTCCCCAGTGCCCACAGAATGTATGTGAAGTTACTTCTGGAATGCTGCCCTCTCCAGCCAACCCACAGTCTTGGGCAACATTTGTATGAACTGGGCCATTAGGGGAGGGGCATTAGCAGTTGTCTAAGGAGAGACAAGCTCTCTGTAATTCAAGAACAACCAATGACCCGTCTCAAGTGTTATATTATCCACATCCTAGAATAGTGAAGATAAGGGAATTGACATTTATTATACCCATTTTACATATAAGAAAACAGAGGTAAATGCCCAGGATCACATAACCAGCAAGTGTAGACCTGAGATTCAAACTATCATAGCTCTGATTTGTAGCTTTTGCCAATTCCTGTGGTGTAAATACTACCACCATGGCTGATTTCAGATTGCCAGCAAGACATCTCCGAACACAGAGTTGGGAAGAGTTGCTCATGAGGGACCCTCACAAGCCTGGTAAGCATGAAACAGCAAATATAACACTCTTGCATATTTAACACGTCTGCCGCTTTCTAGAGTATGAGTGCAGGGACCTTGTCTTTTTTGACTTGTCCCCACAGCATATGGCAAATCACTAAACATTTATGGAATGAAAGGATATCACACATAGAGAATTGTATTGACTCAGCTCTTTCATACATAGTAATTCAAGCAGAGTTTGCTGCCTCAGTGGCAGGAAACATCACCTTGAACATGAGAACCCATGGCGAGAAAGGCTCCTTTGGGAACCTGAATCTCCCCCTGCTCTGCCTGCCTCTTCTCATCCTGTAACAGCCCATCAGGTTCACATTGCCCACTGTCTAACCAGAGCCAATTTCTCAAGACAGGGGAGTTGCAATAGAAAAAGAATAATTCATGTAGAGCTGGGTGTGCGGCAGATCGGAGTTTATTACTACTCAAATCAGTCTCCCTAAGCATTTGGGGATCAGAGTTTTAAGGATAATTTGGTGAGCTGGGGAAGTCCAGTGAGTTGAGAGTGCTGATTGATCAGGTCAGAGATGAAATCATGGGAAGTTGAAGCTATTCTCTTGCTCTGAGTCAGTTCCTGGGTGGGGGCCACAGATCAGAGGAGCCAGTTTATAGATCTGGGTGGTGTCAACTGACCCATCGAGTACAGGGCCCACAAAGTATCTTAAGCACTGATCTTAGGAGCAGCTTAGGGAGGGTCAGAATCTTGTAGCCTCCAGTTGCATGACTCCTAACCATAATTTCTAATCCTGTGCCTAACTTGTTAGTCCTACAAAGGCAGTCTAGTTCCTAGACAAGAAGGAGGTTTGTTTTGAGAAAGGGCTGTTACTGTCTTTGTTTTAAACTATATAAACTAAGTTCCTCCCACAGTTAGTTCAGTCTATGCCCAGGAAGAAACAAGGACAACTTAAAGATGAGAAACAAGATGGAGTTGGTTAGATCTCTATCACTCTCTCGGTCATAATTTCACACAAACAGTTTCAATCCCATCTTCCCTTTTTGTTAAGTTTTTTTTAATTATGATAACATGTAATGTACCATTTTAACCATTAAGGATTCAGCTCAGCACACTAATATATTGGCTGGGAGCGGTGGCTCATGCCTGTAATCCCAGCACTTTGGGAGGCTGAGGTGTTCGGATCATGAGGTCAGGAGTTTGAGACCAGCCTGGCCAACATGGTGAACCCTGTCTCTACTAAAAATACAAAAATTAGCTGGATGTGGTGGCAGGCGCCTGTAATCCCAGCTACTTGGGAGGCTGAGGCAGGAGAATCACTTGAACCCGGGAGGCAGAGGTTGTAGTAAGCCAAGATCGCACCATTGCACTCTACCTTAGGCAACAGAGTGAGACTCCGTCTCAATTAAAAAAAAAAAATCATATTGTGCAACCATCACCACCATACATTTCCAGAACTTTCATCTTTCCAAATTGAAACTCTGCACCCATTAAACGCTAATTCTCCATTTCCTCCTCCTCTCCATGGCAATCACCATTCTACTTTCCATCTCTACAGATTTGCCTACTCTGGGTACTGTATATAAGTGGATTTATACAATATTTGTCCTTCTGTGTCTGGCTTATATCATTTAACATAATGTCTTCAAAGATCTTCTGTTTGTAGCATATGTCAGAATTTCTTTCTTTTTTAAAACTGATTGTTTTTTTTTTTTTTTTTTTAGACAGATTTGTGCTCTGTCACCCAGGCTGGAGTGCAGTGCACTGGTGGGATCTTGTCTCATTGCAGCCTCTGCTTCCATGATTCAAGCAATTCTCCTGCCTCAGTCTCCTGAGTAGCTGGGATTACAGTCACATGTCAGCATGCCCAGCTTATTTTTTGTATTTTTCGCAGAGATGGGGTTTCACCATGTTTGGCCAGGATGGTCTCAAACTCCTGGCCTCAAGTGATCTGTCCACCTTGGCCTTCCAAAATGCTGGGATTATAGGCATGAGCCACAGCTCCCGACCAGTTTTTGTTTGTTTGTTTTTTGAGACAGGGTGTCACTCTGTCACCTAGGCTGGAGTGCAGTGGCACAATCACAGCTCACTGCGGTCTTGATCTCCTGAGCTCAAGTGATCCTCCTGCCTCAGCCTCCTTGAGTAACTGGGATTACAGGTGCATGCCACTGTGCCCAGCTAATTTTTTTTTTTTTAAGTAGAGAAGAATTCTTGCTATTTTCCCCAGGCTGATCTCAGGCTCCTGTTCTCAAGTGATCCTCCTGCCTTGGCCTCCCAAAGTGCTGGGAGTGCAGTCATGAGCCACCACTTGTGGTCTGAATAATATTTAATTGCATGTCTATATCACATTTTGTTTATCCATTCATTCCTCAATGGACATTTGGGTTACTCCCACCTTTTGGGTATTGTGAATAATATTGCTACGAATATCTGCTTGAGTTCCTGTTTTCAATATTTTGGGGTATGTACTCAGAAGTGAATCACTAGCTCACATTAACTGGGTGTGGCAGTACATGCCTATAATCCCAGCTATTGGAGAGGCTGAGGCAGGAGGATCTCTTGAGCCCAGAACTTTGAGGCTGCAGTGAGCCATGATGGTGCCTCTGCACTTCCGTTTAGGTTCAAGAGTGAGACTGCATCAAAAAAAAAAAGGGGGCATTACTAGATTAAATGGTGATTCTTTCTAACTTTTTTTTTCTTTCCTTTTCTTTCTTTCTTTCTTTCTTTCTTTCTTTCTTTTTTTTTTTTTTTTGAGATAGGGTCTCACTCTGTTGCTAGACGCCTAGACCTCCTGGGCTCAAGCAATCCTTCTGCCTCAGCCTCCTGAGTAGCTGGTACTACAGATGTGCACCACCACACCCAGCTATTTTTTTAAATTTTTCACAGAGATAGGGTCTCCCTATCTCTGTGTTGCCCAGGCTCGTCTCAAACTCCTGGGCTCGAGTGATACTCCTACTTTGGCCTCCCAAAGTGTAGGAATTACAGGCATAAGCCACTGTGCCCGGCCCATGTAATGATTCTATGTTGAATTTTTTGAGGAACTGCCATATTATTTTCTACAGTAGCTACACCATTTTACACTCTCACTAGCAAAGTAAGGATGCACAGTTTCCAATTTCTAAACATCCTTGTCAACGCTTGTTTTCTGTTTTTATCGCATTGTGATTTTGATTTGCTTTTCTCTACAGATTAGTCATATTGAGCATTTCAAGTGCGCAATGGTCATTTGTATGACTTCTTTGGAGAAATGTATATGCAAGTCCTTTGCCCATTTTTAAATCAAGTTGTTTGGTTTTCGTTGTGGAGTTATATATTTTAGGTATCAATCTTGTATTAGATACACGATTTGCAAATATTTTCTTCCATTCCGTGGGTTGCATTTTCACTCTATTGATGGTATCCTTTGATGCCTCGTCCTCCTTTTTCAGGAACCAGCTCATCCTTTTCCTTCCAAAGGCCCAAATTCCCTGACTCATGCATGTGGCAAATCCTGGCTTCCTTTTTTTTTTTTTTTTTTTAATCTTTTTAAAATCTTTTAAAAATTCTGGCTTCTTAAAACACCCTCAGTTTTAGAATGGTCTGGGAAGTCAAATACAAGGAAAGCCTGACTAGTCCCACTGGCTCTTCTATGGCTTCAGGTTTCTAAGGAAAATACAGGGTTACACAACATGGACTGGGTGAAAAGGGGCAGGGGAATGGGATTATGGGCTGGAGTGAAAAGGGAGGTTGTGTGTGGAGAAAGACACCCTCTGTCAGGACAGAACATAACACTTTTTTTTTTCTTTTTGTCTTTTTTTTTTTTTTTGAGACAGAGTCTCTCTCTGTCACCCAGGCTGGAGTGCAATGGCGTGATCTTGGCTCACTGCAACCTTTGCCTCCCAAGTTCAAGTGATTCTCCTGCCTCAGCCTCCCAAGTAGCTAGGACTACAGGCGCATGCCACCATGAACGACTAATTTTTGTATTTTTAGTAGAGACGGGGTTTCACCATGTTGGTCAGGCTGGTCTCCAACTCCTGACCTTGTGATCCTCCCACCTCGGCCTCTCAAAGTGCTGGGTTTACAGGCTTGAGCTACTGTGCCCACCCCCAACACTTTCATTTATTTATTTATTTTTATTTATTATTTTTTTAAATTGCACTTTAGGTTCTGCGATCCACCTCTATCCCTCCTCTTAGGATATCAGGATCCGGGTGACGGATAAAAGCACCTTCTAGCTCCAGTGGCAGTGACCACTCTGGCTTCTGAGGGTCTCTGGAACACTGTGTTCATGGATGCCATCCACCCTCAAGAGTAACCTCCCTAGCTGACCAAGGTGACCTGAGCTCAGGAAAGAGTCATTGCTGCTGGGGCTTTAACCTGCACGGGGAGCACAGAGGCCTCAAAGAGGAAGCCAGAAACAGCAAGGTGGAGGCCCTCACCTCCCATTGGAGGTCTCGGGTCATTCCCCCAAGAGAGCCCTGCCCCAGTGCTTACCAGACTGTGCCTTGAGAGAGGGGCTTGGGTGAGGGTACAGCCACATGGCAGGGTGGGAGGGAGGACACAAGGAAAGAGACCCATGCTTACTAAGACAGATCTGGCTTTGAATATTATTATGCCATTTAGTAGCTCTTTTTTAAATCTCGAACCCTTCTGAGCCTTAATTTCCTCATCTGTAAAATGGGCATGAAATGTTCTGTTCTGTGGAATGGTTGTGAGGACATGATGAGATAAGATAGGTGAAAGTGGCAAGCAAATAGCTGGGGCCCCCTTCCTTCTGTACCAAGTACCTGAGAGGCAACCACTACATCTTATTCAGTCAGCTCAGGTCCTTATTTATGTTATTCATTTCTTTTTTATTCCTTCTTTTTTTAGGGGCTTTCTGGCAAAAACTGGAAAGCCTGCTAGACAAATTCTAAAAGAGCTGTAACACTTGTCTTATTCATTTCTGTGGGGATAAAATCACCCATGTTTCAGGGAGAGTATGAGGTTTCAGTGAGATAACAGATCAATTGTGTTACTGGACCAGAATAGGCAGTCCATAGGTGTTTGTCAGTTACCTAAAAGGATGAAGGAATGGATGGATGGATGGTTAAAGGGATGGTTGGATGGATAGATGGTTAGAAGGATGGATGGAGGGAGGGATGAATGATAAAAGGGATAGATGGATGGATAGAGGAATGGTGGGATGGAGGGATGGATAGGTGGATAGATGAATGGGTATGTGGGAGGATGGCTTGCTGGCAGAATGTCAAAAGGAATAGGATTTTTTCTACAGAAATATCAAGTCTGCACAAAAACCAGGTGCTTTACAGGAAGGTCTTATTATATCTCTTTGCAACCTTAGGTCTTGAGCACAGATATAACATATGAGTAAAAACAGGCATTAACACACCCAGGTCTAATCAACTGTGACCTCCACTTACCACTCTGGGGTCTATGACTTATCTCAGCGAGGCCAGGTCTTACATAGCCAGCATTCACCAACTGAGATCACTGGTGGTTCCCTGGGGGGAAAGCTGAGATTGGGGCAAATGCAAAGTGAGGCTTTCCCGATACACAGGATGCCTTGGAAATTCTAATCAGTGATGTTTCATCAAAAGAATTACAACTCAACTCTTCCCATAATCCCTGTCACTGTTGCAAGAATGGAGAGATGCAGGTGAGCAGCCAGCCCTGCATCCGCTGCAGCTCCACACCGTGTGACCTCCACAATCACTTAGCCCCTCTGAGCCCCATGATCTCCTCAGTAAGATGAAGGGTTTGGACCCTTTCAGCTCCATGATGTTCTGATTCTCTGAAAACTCTCCATGTCTCCCTTTAAAATATGGACCTAGAACTTTGGAAGAACGTGTATGACATTTCTTTTCCATCTGTCTCTATAGGGTCTCCTCAAATCCTTTCAAAATATTTGCACGTATATGTCAACATGTCTGTTTATGCTAAGCCCTGGGGAGGCTATACGCTTTGAAGACAGACAGATCTCAATTCCAGGCCGTGTGAGAAACTGGAGACAGATTATTAAGATTCAGTTCCTGCCCCCCAAGATGGGAAAGACAGGCATTGAAATGGGTTAACGTCAATGGTCACAGTAATTAAGGTATAAAAATGTTGGACTCTCCCACTCCCAAAATGCTGTCTGGAGGAATTCAGAAGGCTGCTTATTGGAGTATTCTGGGATATGTCAAAAAGAAGAGAAGGGCTGGGTACAGTGACCCATTCCTGCAGTCCCAGCTACTGGGGAGGCTGAGGTAGGAGGATCGCTTGAGGCCAGGAGTTTGATCCTGCAGTATGCAAGAGTCATGTCTGTGAATAGCCATTCCATGCCAACCTGGGCGATATAGCAAGACCCCACCTTCAGAAAAAAGTTTAGAAAAAAAGAGAAGAGACAGAGGATACAGGTGGAGTAAAGGTGGCCGTATTGGAGTGGTGAGGAGATCTACAAGGCTGTAGCGTGAGCTACAACCTACGGCACTCCTCCCACCCCCTAATACTTATGAGAGCATGGTCTATGTGTTGAGGCAACATTCTGGGAGAAGTAAGGAGGTAATCACAAGTCACCGTCTCAGAACTGTCAGTTACTCTTTTTTTTTTCCAATTAGAGACAGGGTCTCGCTATGTTGCCCAGGCTGGTTTCAAACTCCTGAGCTCAAGCAATCCTCCTGCCTTGGCCTCCCAAAGTGCTGGGATTATAGGCACTGGCCCAGAGTTATTCTTTATTGAGACCCTGTGCACTTTACACACATCACAGTAGAGTTTCCTGAAGTGCTACACAAGTCACTAAGACATGTCAAGTGACTTTAGACAGAACACAGAAAAACTTTTTTCTTTGAGACAGAGTCTTATTCTGTCACCCAGGTCAGAATGCAGTGTGGCATGATGATCACAACTCACTGCAACCTCGACCTCCTGACTCAAGCAATCCTCCCACTTCAGCCTCCCGAGTAGCTGGAACTACACATACACATCACCATGGCTGGCGACTTTTAAATTTTTTTTTTTTCTTTTTTTGGCAGAGTCTTGTTTGACGCCCAGGCTGGAGGGCATTGGCACAATCTTGGCTCGCTGCAACCTCTGACCCACGGGTTCAAGCGATTCTCCTGTCTCAGTCTCCCAAGTAGCTGGGATTACAGGCACCCACCACCATACCCAGCCAATGTTTGGGTTTTTAGTAGGCACAGGGTTTGGCCATGTTGGCCAGACTGGTCTTGAACTCCTGACCTCAAATAATCCACTCTCCTTGGCTTCCCAAAGTGCTGGGATTACAGGCGTAAACCACCACACCCATAAATTTTTGGTGGAGACAGTATTTTGCTATGTTTGCCAGGCTGTTCTCAAACTCCTGGGCTCAAGCAGTCTGCCCTCCTCAGCCTCCCAAAATTCTGGGATTACAGCCATGCACCACCACACACAGCCGAGAAACATTTTTATAGTTACGATTTTATGTTTTTGTCTACCTTCTATTTGTGACAGGTAGTATTAGTTTTCATTTATAATTATCTTATAATGTTTTCTTTCCAATAAATGTAAGCTTTTAAAAATGACTTAAAGAAAAAGTATTTATTAAGTAAACATACAGTTGGTACATGGATATTGCAAAAATTTCATGGGTACAGAAATGACTGAAATTCAGGAGACAACGGGGTGAGCACAGAAGCACTGTTCTTGTTCAGAGTTCTTTTGGCTGTGAGTCATGGTCACCCAGTCAAATCAGCTTCAGCAAACTAAGAGAATATATCCTGACAAGCGACTCTCACAGGGCCCAGAGGAAACAGTGCTGGGTCCCTGGAGGGTGGAAGGAGGCCAGCAGGTCCCTGGAGATGGTAGGTACCCCATTGCTCTCCAGGCGCCTGTGATTCCCCTGGTCTCTGCCTTGCTATGCGTATCTTTTCTCTGAGCAGAGCCATTTTCTCTACTACATTCATGCAGGTGGCCATCCCCCCAACACACACAGACAAACACACACACACACAGACACAGTCACAGCTCCAGAGCTTCTATGTTTTCAGGTAAGGGACCTGCAAATCCTGAACAGCATTCCTGCTCTAGATGCCCACCTTGCATCCTTTCTGCTCCCATCAGAGGATCAAGGGGCCGAAATTCTCAGGAAAGGGGGAGGGTCTAGGATGAGCAGTCACCCTGACCAAGAGGTGTCTGCCTCAACATTGGCCGCTCATAACAATCCCATGAGGTAGCTTTAACCTCATAGGTAACAACCCTAAGAGGTAGGAAATTCAGCGCCTGGTCTCTCAGCAGGAAATGACACAACCAAGACTTGAGCCAGGCCTGTGTGACACTGAAGCTCAAGTGTGCTGCACTAGCCACCCGATCACATCATCAGCCAAGTCCAGCCCACAGCTACTGTCCCAGACTTCAGCAGGTTACTGGCCCACCGGGAGACATTTCTCAAAATCCACAATTGGCATTTGCCAGATACACAGGAAGCAAGTAACCCAGCTTCACAGGGACACCGACTGGAAGGAAGGAAGACCTCTGAAAGAGCACAGCGCTCTGCAAACCAGAGACATTTCCTCTGAGCCCCTTGGGTCTGAGGCTGCCAGATTGACACTGCAGGCACTTGTCTCAGGGCAGGAGAGGAGGCTTATTTGCATATACTTGCCAAAAATCACAAGCAGACATCTAGAGATCCTCAAGAGAAACTGACACCTGGCTGACAATCTGCTGACAGTAACTGCTCCTCCCACCTTGTGGAAGCTGTGTTAGGAGGAGCCTCCCAGAGGGCAAGGAAGGGGAAAGGAACCGACACACTCTTCCACCCAGGGCCCTCATGCGCTTCCCAGCCCACGAGCCTGTTCGCATGGAAACCCGTGGACATCGAGGTGTCCTGGCCTGGACAGCCCCAATTTTGCTTCTTTTTTTTTTTTTTTTTTTTTTTGAGACAGAGTCTCACTCTGTCGCCCTAGCTGGAGTGCAATGGTGAGATGTCAGCTCACTGCAGCCTTCGCCTCCTGGGTTCAAGCGATTCTCCTGCCTCAGCTGCCCGAGTAGCTGGGACTACAGGCATGCAACACCATGCCCAGCTAATTTTTATGTATTTTTAGTAGAGACAGGGTGTCACCATATTGGCCAGGCTGGTCTCAAACTGCTAACCTCAGGTGATCTGCCTGCCTCAGCCTCCCAAAGTGCTGGGATTACAGGCATGAACCACTGCGCCCAGCCCCAATTTTGCTCTCAAAGGGCCTTTGCGCATCCTCAGTAGGTGGCTGCCCCATAGAAGGTACTTAATTAGGGACTGTTGTTGAGACGGAAAGATGGAAGAGGTGGGCATCTCTCTCCCACTCCCCCAGAGCTGACTGGGCCAGAGGTGAGGCCTTTGTGGAGAGACACATCTGCCTTGGGAAGCAAGCTCCTTTCCTAGCTTTTGGTCTGTTCATGTTTTATCTTCTCTGGTCACCATTCAGGACAGGTTGCCAGGTGAGTCAGAGAAGGTTCCATCAAGGCACTTCCCCTGAGAAAGGTCACAAAGACCTTGTGCCTGAGGGTGGAGAGAGGATGGCATCATCCTAGCTCAAAAGTCTGCCCCAAGATAGTGCCACACAGAGAGGGCAGTGTCCCTTTTCCAACTCCCATTTCTGCCTCTATCACTTGAGAGTGCTTGCCCAGAGCTTTAGACTGATGCTCCATCGGGGAGAACTAGGTGGCTCAAAGTCTTCCCCCAATGTCTGTACCTCTGCACCTGGCCCTGGCATTCCTTCCAGCCCCATAAGATTAAGGGACTCAGGATGAGGTAATCAGCCACAGTTACTACACTATGCGCCCACAGGTGGATGAAGGGGCTCATTTGAGTTCTGGATTTTCTGACAGTCTGGCTCTGCCATCACCCCTGCCTGGGTGAATTAGCCTCCAAACCTAATGGCCCACCAGTGCCCATGGAGGTGGTACCCAGACCACAGCAGATATCCCTTCTTCCCCAGCTCAGTTCATGATGTCCATGGGGACTTCAGGCCTGGCCCCAACAAGCAGGGACTAATTTTTGGGGGAAGTGCCAGGGACCTGGTTGAGTGGCACAACCACTTCAGTGATCGTATCCGTGGTGGCCCGGGAGCATTTCCGGCTGCTGCGCATGCTGTAGAACTTTTCCGAGAGATGCTTGCGGAACTTCTTGGTGAGGAAACAGTAGATTACAGGGTCTAAGACACAGTTGGTGCTAAGGAGGCAGAGGGTGACCTGATGCGCGTCGTTAATGGCCTGGTGGAAGTTGCTGTTCTGGAAGCCCAGTTCAGCCAGGGTCCAGGGCAGCTGCACCATGTGGTGGGGCACGAAGCAGATGATGAACACCGCCAAGACTGTGCACACCATCCACAGCGCCCGGCGCCTGACTTCAGCGTTGCGCTGCTGCTGCACCGGCTGCATAAGCAAGGTGCGAATGATGACCAGGTTGCAGAAGAAGATGATGAGGAAGACCAGGAAGAAGCTGAACACGATGAAGATGTGGATGATGAGGACTGGCATACTGCCCTTCTCGTAATGCTCGAAGCAGCGGGTGATGTTGCCGGAGCCAGCACTGTTGGACACTGTGTTGGTGGAGTCCATGATGAGGAAGTAGGATGCAGCGCCCACAATGGCCACCCAGATAGCCAGGGACAAAGAGATACCACGTTTGCGCGTGTTGGTCTGAGCAGTCTTGATGGGCTGAGTCACTGCCTGGAAGCGGTTATAAGTGATGACGCCCAGGAAGGCCACAGAGCAGTAGGTGTTGATGAAGAAGAAGCAGCCAGCCAGGTTGCACAGGAATTTGGGGAGAATCCAGTTGCCCCGGTTTTGGTAGTAGACAATCCACAGTGGCAGGGTGATCAAGAAAAGCATGTCCGCCATGGTGAGGTTCACCATGAAGATCTTTATCTCATTGAGTTTCTTGGAAGGGTACAGGTGGGCAAAGACCCACAGCACGTAGCCATTAGCAATGACCCCAAGCACAAAGATGATGCTGTAAACAATCGGGAAGAGAGTGTATCGGAACTCAGAGTCCACGTGGGAGTAGTCATGTGGCTCCATTGCTGTGGGCTGGAATGATCAACTGGTCCTGGCCCTGGCAGTGCCTGGAAGACCACACAAAAATTCTGGTTAATAAAGGGACAAGAAAGGACTGTTCTATTTCATGAATTCCAAGACTCCTTGCCATGGCTAGGATGATGATGTCCCCTCCAAAGTTTATGCTGAATCTTTTTTTTTTTTTTTTGAGACAGAGTCTTACTCTGTTGCCCAGGCTGAAGTGGCGTGATCTCAGCTCACTGCAACCTCCGCCTTCTGGGTTCAAGTGATTCTCTTGCCTCAGCCTCCTGAGTAGCTGGGATTACAGGCAAGCTAATTCTAGCCTGTAATTTTTATATTTTGAGTAGAGATGGGTTTCACCATGTTGGTCAGGCTGGTCTTGAGCTCCTGAACTTGTGATCCACCTGCCTCAGCCTTCCAAAGTGCTGGGATTACAGGCATGAGCCACTGTGCCTGGCCTCTGTTGAATCTTAATTCCAGTGCAAAGGTGTGGCCTGTGGAATGTGATTAAGTCAGAGGGTGGAATGGGATTAGCATGGTTAGAAAAGGGTGCCAGGTTGCCCGGGGAGGTAAGGTTGAAGTGAGCCATGATCGGGCCACTGCACTCCTGCCTGGGTGACAAGTGAGACCCTGTCTCACACACACAAAAAAATTAATAATTCTTTAAAAATGGCTCAAGGTTGAAGAAAGGGCTTAATCTTGCCCTTTTTGTCTTTCCATCCCTTTTGCCATGTGAGGTCACAGCTTTCAAGGTGTGACCTTGGAAACAGATAACCAGGCATCAGACACTTAGCCTGCTGGCGCCTTGATCTTGAACATCCTCCAGAACTGTGAGAAATAAATTTCTTTTTCTTTTTTCTCTTCTTTTCTCTGTTTTTTGCTTTTTATAGACAATCTTTCTCTGTTGCTCAGGCTAGAATCCAGTGGTGTGATCATGGCTCACTACAGCCTCAACCTCCTGCACGCAATTATCTTCCCACCTCAGCCTCCTGAGAAGCTGGGACCATAGGTATGTGTGTAACACCACACCCAGCTAACTGTTGCATTCTTTGTAGGGAAGGGGTTTTACTGTGTTGGTAGTCTGGAACTTCTGGCCTCAAGCATTTCTCCCACCTCAGCCTCCCAAAGTGCTGGGATTACAGGTGTGAGCCCCCACTCCCGGCCAGAAATACATTTCCTGCACTTTATAAATTACTCAGTGTCAACACTAATGGATTGAGACACTCCCATTTTACACATCTTTAAAATTCTAAAATTGATGGCATTTTCCAATTAATTGGCAGTGGTCTTTCTCTCTTTCTTTCTTTTGTTTTGGGTTTGTTTTGGTTTTTTTTTTTTTTTTTTTTTTTTGAGGCAGTGTCTCACTCTGTCGTCCAGGCTGGAGTGCAGTGGCAAGATCTAGGCTCACTGCAACCTCCACCTCCCGGGTTCAAGCAATTCTCTGCCTCAGCCTCCCAAGTAGCTGGGATTACAGGTACCTGCCACCACACCCGGCTATTTTTTGTATTTTTAGTAGAGACGGGGGTTTCACCATCTTGGCCAGGCTGGTCTTGAACCCCTGCCATCATGATCCACCTGCCTCAGCCTCCCAAAGTACTGGGATTACAGGTGTGACCACCACACCTGGCCTCTCTCTCTCTCTTTCTTTCTTTCCTTCTTTCTTTCTTTTTCTCTCTCTTTCTTTCTCTCTCTTCCTTCCTTCCTTCCTTCCTTCCTTCCTTCCTTCCTTCCTTCCTTCCTTCCTTCTTTTCTTTCTTTTGAGACAGAGTTTCACTTTGTCACTCAGGTTGGAGTGCAATGGCATGATCTCAGCTCACTGCAACCTCCACTTCCCGGGTTCAAGCAATTCTGGTGCCTCAGCCTCCTGAGTAGCTGGGACTACAGGTGTACGAAACCACACCTGGCTGATTTTTTTTGTATTTTAGTAGAGATGGGGGTTTCACCATGTTGGCCAGGATGGTCTCAAACTCCTGATCTCAGGCAATCTTTGCCCAACCAGAAAAGTTATATTTTAAAATGGAATAAAAGAAGAGGCCTGGCACAGTGGCTCACACCTGTAATCCCCACACTTTGGGAGGCCGAGGCAGACGAATCACGAGGTGAGAAGTTTGAGACCAGCCTGGCCCCCATGGCAAAACCCCATCTCTACTAAAAATACAAAAATTATCTAGGCATGGTGGCACGTGCCTGTAATCCCAGCTACTTGGGAGGCTGAGGCAGGAGAATTGCTTGAACCTGGAAGGCGGAGGTTACAGTGAGCCAAGATTGCACCATTGCACTCCAGCCTGGGCAATAAGAGTGAAACTCCATCTCAGAAAAAAAAAAAAAGAAGAAGAAGAAGATAAACAGAACTGATATTGATTTTGTTGAATTTCAGTTGCTATTCATTGTCAAAACACATCATTATTTTATGTAGAAAAAAAAAATACTGCATGGTCAGGTGTGGTAGCTCTCACCTGTAATCCCAGCACTTTGGGAGGCCAAGGCAGGTGGATCACCTGAGGTCAGGAGTTCGAGACCAGCCTGGCCAACATGGTGAAACCCTGTCTCTACTAAAAATACAAAAATTAGCCGGGTGGAGTGGTGAGTGCCTGTAGTCCCAGCTACTCAGGAGGCTGAGGCAGGAGAATTGCTTGTACCTTGGAGTCAGAGGTTGCAGTGAGCTGAGATGCTGACATTGCACTCCAGCCTGGGCAAGATTGTCTCAAAAAAAATAAAAATAAAAATAAATAAGTAAAAATTAAATAAAATATAAATTTGTCTTATTTGTCTTCTTTTGACTTAGAATTTTAGATCATCTGTTTCTAGTGATAAATATATATACATTCTTATTATACAAAATTTGAAATTTTAATTTTTTTTTTCTTTTCTTTTTTTTTTTTTTTTGATACAGAGTCTCATTCTGTTGCCAGACTGGAGTCCAGTGGCGCGATCTCCTCTCATTGCAACCTCCACTTTCTGGGTTCAAGTGATTCCCTGCCTCAGCCTCCAGAATAGCTGGGACTACAGGGGCACGCCACCACGCCCAGCTAATTTTTGTATTTTTAGTAGAGACAGGGTTTCACCATGTTGGCCAGGATGGTCTCGAAATCTTGACCTCATGATCCACCTGTCTCGGCCTCCCAAAGTGCTGGGATTACAGGCAGGAGCCACAACTTAGGGCCAAAATTTGGATACTTTTCTACCGATGAGATTTGAAATAAAAATTTTTATGGTAAAATGCCCTACATTTTAAAATAATTTATGTGCTCATCAAAGGTCTGGAAAATATAGAAGTATAATATTAGGGTCACCCAGAGAATAAAATAGTAGCCATCATTTAAAAGGATGTATTAGATATGGCTGTACTGATTTGGAAAGGTATCCTTGGAATACAGTGTTAATTAAAAACAAAACAAAACTGGCCAGGCATGGTGGCTCATGCCTGTAATCCCAGCACTTTGGGAGGCTGAAACAGGTGGACCTCCTGAGGTCAGGAGTTTGAGATTAGCCTGCCCAACATCATGAAGCCCTCACTCTACTAAAATTACAAAAATTAACCAGGCGTGGTGGTGGGTGCCTGTAATCCCAGCTACTCAGGAGGCTGAGGCAGGAGAATCACTTGAACCCAGGAGAAGAGGTTGCAGTGAGCCGAGATCAAGCCACTATGCCCCAGCCTGGGCGACAAGAGCAAGACTCTGTGTGAAAATAAATAAATAAATAATAAATAAAAATAAAAACAAAACAAAACAGAAAAGTTGCAAAAAATATTTGGTTTGAGCCCATTATATGTGTTTGAATAGAAGATCTAGAAGGATACACCTCAAACAGTTGACAATGGTAAGTAACCTCTGAGAAGGTGAGGTAGCTTAGTTGGAAGTTTATTTACTTTATACTTTTATGTGTTTGTTTGAATCTTTAAAGGGCACTTCTTATCTTAATAATTTACAATTTTGAAAATACAATGTAAGGACATGCACAATGGCTCATGCCTGTAATCCCAGCATTTGGGAGACCGAGGTGGGAGTACTGAGTGAGCCCAGGAGTTCAAGACCAGTCTGGGCAACACAGTGAGACCCCTGTCTCTACAAAAATAAATAAATAAAACAATTAGCCAGGCATGGTGGTGCAACCCTGTAGTCTCAGCTACTCAGGGGACTGAGGCAGAAGGATCTCTTGACCCTCGGAGTTTGAGGCCAGCCTAGACAACATAGTGAGACTTCATTTCAAAGAAAAAAAAACAGTTGCTCCCTCCCCTCTTGTTCCTCCCACTACTGCTGTCATGGTAAGCTTCTTGGAGTTCCCCTGTTGTTTACGTTGCAATGCGTGACCCAGGGAAGCAGCAGGCAGGGAGGAGGATGGGAAGCCAGAACTCAGCTGGGGCTGAGCGAGGTCCAGCTCATCATAGCTAATAGTGTAGTAAAAAGAGCACAGTAGGCCAGGAGCAGTGGCTCATGCCTGTAACCCCAGCACTTTGGGAGGCTAAGGCAGACGAATGCTTGAGCCCAGGAGTTTGAGACCAGCCTGGGAAACATGGCGAAACCCTATCTCTACCCAAAAAAAAATTAGCCAGGCATGGTGATGCTTGCCTAAAGTCCTAGCTACTTTGGAGGTTGAAGTGGGAGGATCGCTTGAGCCCAGGAGGTGGAGGTTGCAGTGAGCCGAGATTGTGCCACTGGCATTCCGGCCTGGGTGATGGAATGAGATCTTGTCTCAGAAAAAAAAAAAAAAGGGAGTGAGACACAAGGAAGTCAACACTTGGAGCACCTTCTTTAGAGCCAGGTACCCTGCCAGGTACTCTCTTATTTGAGTCTCATGCAAACACTTTGCATTAGGAAGTAAAATGTTACAGAATAGGAAACTGAGTACAGAGTGGTTATGTGACTTGTGCAAGATCACACAGCTATTAAAGAATGGTGCCAAGATGTCAGATGCAGCTCTATTCTTTCACATATCCATCCAACAAATATTTCTCAGCACCAACTGCATGTAAGGCACACGGCTAAGCACAGGAGCTATAGGGCGAACACCCAGCAAAAGGGCCCTGCCCTCAGAGAACTTACATCTCTTGGGAGAGACAGACAGAAGCAATTTAAACAAACATCATTGTTATACAAATAAAAAGGGGTGCTGATATGGAGAACAAAAAGAGATCTCCTTAGAAAGGAGGTGACATTTCAGTTGAGGCTGAAGGAGGAACAAGAGCAGAACATTCCAGGCAGAGGGCTCCGCATGGGTCCACAACTGAGGCAAGGGCTTGGTGGTTTCCAGGAATGGAAATAAGCTTACCAAATGGCCCTGGCCCTGACCTCCAGCCGCCACTCTACCCTCACTCATGTGTCGTTAGCATCAGGCTCTGGCCAGGACGGACTTCCCAGATGGACCTTCAAACCTGTCCATACATTTCCTGCCTAGGAGCCTCCACAATACCCACCCATCTCGCTGCTTTAAATGCTCTTCATTTTTTATTTAGGCTGGAGTGCAATGGCACAATCTCGGCTCACTGCAACCTCCACCTCCCGGCTTCAAATGACTCTCCTGCTTCAGCCTCCTAAGTAGCTGGGATTACAGGCACTGGCCACCATGCCCAGATAATTTTTGTATTTTTGGTAGAGACAGGGTTTCACCATGTTAGTCAGGCTGGTCTCGAGCCCCTGACCTTGTGATGCGCCCACCTTGGCCTTCCAAAGTGCTGGGATAACAGGCGTGAGCCACTGCGCCCGGCCCTACTCCCCACTTTCACCCTACCAAGTGCAACTCATGCTTTGGACTTCAGCTGAATTTCACTGCTCCTCTTCGCTGGACTTGGGACCAAGCTAGCATCTCCTACTCCTCCAAACTCCCTGTACTTCATAAATCTTAGCACAGTTGTAATCATATTGATATTTGTGTGATTAATGAGCATTTTCTCACTCGACTGTGAACACCAAGAGAGCTAGGACCTTCTCTATCTCTTCAATACTGTGTGTTTCTAGCGCTAAGATGAAGGAATGGGTGACAGCCTTGTTAATTACGCCCATCCCTTCCAGAGCCACAGCAATGGAAACACATGAAGAAGCCTAAAGATACTTACAAACTTACAGGTATGTTTAAAGAAGCAATTGGCTCTAACTGGAATTTTGTTTACTGAGAAAATTTTTGTGCTTTGCTCCATTGAGTGTGGTAGCAGTTTATCTGCCTTAAATATAGATTTTATTATTGCCAATAAATCATTGTTATTCTTTTTTTTTTTTTTTTTTTTGAGACAGGGTCTCACTCTGTCATCCTGGCTGGAGTGCAGTGGTGCCATCTTGGCTCACTGCAACCTCAACCTCCCAGGCTTAAGAGATCCTCCTGCCTCAGCCTCCTGAGTAGCTGGGACCAGGCATGAGCCACCACGCTCAGTTATGTTGTAGCTCTTTTGGAATTGTCTAGCAGGTTTTCTGGTTTTTACTGCAAAATGCCATCCCCTCAACAAAAAAATTACTAAGTTTCACTGTGCTGGGACCCTTTCCATCCCAGAGTTAGTACTGCCATCTGATTCTAAAGCTCCAGAGCAATAGTTCTCACACGGTGGCCTATGGAAGTGGAGACTTGGGAATCTATGAGGCCAAAACTATTTTCATAATAATACCAATATATTATTTTCCTTTCCTACTGTATTGACATTTGCACTAGTGGTACAAAAGCAAAGCTGAGTAAAAGCACTGGCTTCTTAGTACAAATCAGGGCAGCAACACCGAACTGTACCAGGAGTCATTGTATCCTTCACAACCCAGACTGAGCGTGGGGGGAGAGTGGTCAACTTCACTTTAAAATATCTTCAATAGGCCAGGCATGGTTGCTCTCGCCTGAAATCCCAGCACTTTGGGAGGCTGAGGCAGGTGGATTACCTGAGATCGGGAGTATGAGACCAGCCTGACCAACACAGAGAAAACCCATTTCTACCAAAAAAAAAAAAAAAAAGAGAGAAAAAAGAAGAAAAGGTCTTCAATAAAGCAAGGAAATGATGCAGTTCATTAAATCTTGAATACATATCTTTGTAAACAGGAAATATTCATGAAACACTTCTGCTGCAAACCTAAAGTGGGCTTTAGGAAAAACACCTCTGAGATTGTTACCGCTATGAGCTAAACTTTTTTTCTGGATCATGATTAGAAAAAAATGACTGACCGGTCGGGTACGGTGGCTCACGTCTGTAATCCCAGCACTTTGGGAGGCCAAGGTGGGAGGATCACTTGAGTCCAGGAGTTCAAGACCAGTGTGGCCAACATGGTGAAACCCTGTCTCTACTAAAAACACAAAAATTAGCTGGGCATGGTGGTGCATGTCTGTAATCCCAGCTACTCAGGAGACTGAGGCAGGAGAATAGTTTGAACCTGGGAGGCGGAGGTTGCCGTGAGCCAAGATCCTGCCACCACACTCTAGCCTGGGCAATAGAGCAAGGCTCTGTCTCAAAACAACAACAAGTCTGACTGACAAGCTATGATGGTTTTTCAGACTTGGGTATCTGGCAGACACTTCCTTAAATATGAATGAAGAGAGCCTGTTTCTTCAAGGGAAACAACTGATGAGATTTGTTGACAATGACAAAATTAGAGCTTTCAGCCAGGCACAGTGGCTCATGCCTGCTATCTCAACACTCTGGGGGCCCAAGGCAAGCAGATTGCTGGAGCCCAGGAGTTTGAGACCAGCATGGTCAACATGGCAAAATCCTGTCTCTACAAAAATTTAAATTAGCCAGGTATGGTGATGCACTCCTGTAGTCCCAGCTACTCAGGAGGCCGAGGATTGAGCCCAGAAGCTCAAGGCTGCAGAGAGCCATAATTTCACCACTGCACTCCAGCCTAGGCAACAGAGACCGAGAGAAAGAGAGAGAGAGAGAGAGAAATTTTTGGAAAAATTGTATTTGCCAGTATGAGCTTGACAGCTTTCTAATACCTAGCATCTGATGAAATTGGTGGAGAGATTGGCTGGGTGCAGTGGCTCATGCCTGTAATCCTAGCACTTTGGGAGGCCAAGGCAGGCGGATCACAAGGTCAGGAGTTCAAGACCAACCTGGCCAACATGGTGAAACCCCATCTCTACTAAAAATACAAAAAAGTAGTCGGGCTTGGTGGCGGGTGCCTGTAATCCAGTCTACTCAGGAGGCTGAGGCAGGAGAACTGGTTGAACATGGGAGGTGGAGGCTGCAGTGAGCCAAGATCATGCCACTGCACTGCAGCCCAGGTGACAGTGCGAGACTCTGTCTCAAAAAAAAAGAAAAATAAATTGGTGGAGAGATTAATGGATGCAATTTTTTGATATTGTGTATTTAAAGGCTGACATTTAGAAGACCTGTATAACTCAGTGAACCAATGTTTTCAAATGAGCAAGGCATGATGTCTCAAAATTATACATAGGTGAAAGATCCACTCAAGTGGTAAGACAGACCAATTCAATGTAGTATTAAGAGGTTACAAAAAGTGTATTGAGAATGGGCACAGTGGCTCACACCTGCAATCCCAGTACTTGGGAGGCCAAGGCAGCAGATTAGTTGAGCCCCATAGCTTGAGACCAGCCTGGGCAACATGGTGAAACCCCATCTCTACCAAAAATACAAAAATTAGCTGAGCATGGTGATGCATGCCTGTGGTCCTAACTACTCGGGAGGCTGAGGTGGGAGGATCATTTGAGCTGAAAAGTTGAGGCTGCAGTGAGCTGTGATTGTGCCACTGCGCTCCAACCTGGGCAACACAGCAAGACCCTGTCTCAAAACGAAAAAGTCCGTTGACATAATTTAGTTTCTACATTACAACAAACCTTTAAGAAACTACTATTTGTGGGACTTTGGTATCATATCAAAGAAGAGTATTGGCTGGGCGTGGTGGCTCATGCCTGTAATCCCAGCACTTTGGGAGGCTGAGACGGGTGGATCACCTGAGGTCAGGAGTTCAAGACCAGCCTGGCCAGTATGGTGGAAAACCCCACCTCTATTAAAAACATTAAAAATTAGCCAGGCATGGTGGTGGGTGCCTATAAGCCCAGGTACTTGGGAGGCTGAGGCAAGAAAATCACTTGAACCCAGTAGGCAGAGGTTGAAGTGAGCCAAGGTCATGCCATTGCACTCCAGCCTGGGCAACAAGAGTAAAACTTAAAAAAAAAAAAAAAAAAAAAAAAAGAAGAGTACTACCGATTATCTGAAAAAGCCATTAAAAGATTCCTCCCTTTGTAAGTACATATCTGTGTGAAGGCACATTTTCAACCAAAAAACATGTCGCAGAAGCCTAAGTGCAGAAGCAGATATGAGAATCCAACTGTCTTCTATTTAGCCAGCATTAAAGAGAGGTATAAAAAATGTAAATCGATGCCACTTTTTTCCCTAAATTGTTTATGTTTTAGAAAATCTAGTTGTTTTTCACAAAAACGTGTTATTTATGTTCACATGGAAGGAGTTTACTATTGGGGTGTTTTTGTTCAAAAATGAAAATTTTTAGAATGTCTGAGTTTTCATTTTTGGTACAGTAAGTATTGCTGGAGACAACTTATGTAAACAAAAGCTCTTTGGCACCCGCAATAATCTTAAAGGATACAAAGGGACCCTGAGACCAGAAGATTTGAATACTGCTACTCCACGTCTCAGCACCCCACCCTTCCTTTGAGCCCAAGATGCCAAGTTCATCCAGGACTGGCCTTGTTTCTATCCCAGGCTATACCCTCTTGCCTTGGGGGTCCTGTTCCCAGGGCATGGAGGCATATTTGGTCTAGCCCTGCCTGTGTGTGGCTGGGGGCAGCCCACAGTTGGGCAGAGCATGGTGCTCACTCTGGGTCTTTGGGGAAGTCAGGTCCCTATGTCTCCACCACCCCGGCCCCCTTGCCCAACACAAAGTGCCTTCCTCTTCTTGGGTTTGGATTCTCTGGAAACTCTTCAGCCAGAGGACCCAACCCAGGACATCCTAAACCCTGCACCGTGCCTGCCCAGGCCTGTTGAGAAAGCCTTTCCGCCAGGGCCAGGACTAGAATGAAACATGTGAGGCATTCACTTGGTGCAAAAGTTAAGGAGACGCCAAACCTCAGTAATCAAGATAAATAATATTTTACTTTATTTATTTATTTTTGAGACAGGGTTTCACTCTGTCACCAAGTCTGGCGTGCAGTTGCGTAATCTCAGCTTACTGCAACTTCCACCTCCTGGGCTCAAGCCAACCTCCCACCTCAGCCTCCCAAGTAGCCACACTAGGCTAATTTTTGTGTCTTTTTGGTAGAGATGAGGCATCACATCATGGCCAGCTAATGTTTGTATTTTTAGTAGAGATGGGGTTCCACCATGTTGGCAGGCTGGTCTCAAACTCCTGACCTCAAGTGATCTGCCCTGCTCTGCCTCCTAAAGTGCTAGGATTACAGGCGTGAGCTGCTGTGCCTGGCCAATAAATAATACTTTAATGCAATATTTTTTAAAAATAAAAAGGAGTATTACTGATTCTTCCCTCCTGCCTCAGGCTCTAATACGACTCTGTCTGGCACTATTATGATACTGTCTTCATCTAAAATTTTGGTACTTTGTTCATCATAAATTTTTTTGGCATTAATTTTGATTTTTTAAAAAGACCTTCTCACCATGTGGACAGAACACACATAGAGACTAGTCTAATTCACTCATTCAGTTGCTCATTCATGCATTCATTGGATAAGCACTCATAGCTCCAGAATCTGAGCAGTGCACTGAAGCCTCAGAGAACAGACCCAGCCCTGGCCCTTGAGCTGCTCACAGGCCTTTTTGCAGGAGAAAGAGATTAAGAAACAGACAAGCAGTAGGTGCTATAATGAAGGAAGCTTCAGGTGTAATAGGGATTCAGAGAAGCTGCCCCTAGCCCAGACTTGAGGGTGAGGAGAGACCTCCTGCCTATGCAGAAGGAGTTAACTTTAATAGTGCAAGGAGAGAGGAGTAACAGGCAGAGGGGACTGCAGGGCAGAGGCTGGAAGAAGAGGCAAAGATGTGCCTTGTTCTAAAGGAACGTGAAACATTTGGTTTGGCTAAAACTTCAAGTCTAAGGAGTTGAGAAGTGACAAGCCTTCAAAAATAAGCATCAGTCAACTCAAGATGGGTCCTGGAGGTCAGTCCAAGTGCAATAGGACACTGGAAGGATAAGTGCCCTCAGTTAAAGAAAAAGCAGGAATGTCTGGAACACGGGGCCTCAGGAAAGGAAGAAGGAGCTCTGTTCAACCTGGCAAAAGCGTTGCTGGACTGAAGCGGACTGGGATCATCCACCCCCAAGGAGCCCATGGTCAGGAAGACAATAGGGGGCGGAAGACAACCCTCTGGGACTAGCTGTGAACCAGGCTCCAGTGGTTATCGAAGTGAAGCCAAAGGCACAGCCAGTTAGACAAAGTATTCAGTTCCCAGGGAGCCCTTGATGGAATCCAAGTCCATCTCAGACGCCTGAAAGCTTTTGGAATCATAGTTACTTGGAAATGTTGCAGGAAAAGCCGCCAGCAGAACCCCTCAGATGCTGGAGTGAGGAAGGAAGAGACTTTTATTCAGCTAGCTGTGGGGCTCAGCTTTTTTTTTAAAACACAAGTCAATGGATGCTCCACAGCTAGCTGAATGAAAGCCTCTTCCTGCCTCACTCTGGTGTCTGAGGGGTTCTGCCAGTGGCTTTTCCTGCAACATAAGGAGTCAGGACTTTATTCTGAGTTAGGACTTTACTCTGCAGATAATGGGAGTTATTGAAGAATCTTGAGCTTGGAAGGGACAAGACAGGGTCTGGATTTGGGGAAGATGGCTTTGACCGTTGTGTACAGAATGAGCTGGAGGGAATCAGACCAGCGTCAGGGAGACAGCAAAGAGACAAATGCAATCATCTGGAGGGCCTCAAGAGGACTGCACCGTGGCAGAGCAGATGGAGGGAAATGGATGGTTGTGAGAGTTATTTGGGATGCCAGATGGACAGAGCTTGGTGATGGATGGGATACTGGTTGAGAGAAAAAGGGAATCAAAGACAACTGCCAGGTTTCTGGGCCAGATGAGGAGGCCATGGTGGCATCTGTCTTCATGGAGAACACACTGAGGAGGAACAGCACGAGGGTGGGGAGGATGAATTCATGTGAGGACATATCCCATTTGGGGTGCCTGTGAAACACCCAAGAGGACGAGGGTTAAACCCTGAAGAGCCCAACATCAAGGAAGCTGTCAGAGGAGGAGAAACCTGTGAAGGAGGCAGAGACAGGACAGTCAGAGACAAGGAGGGTCCTATGCTGAAGGCCTAAAGGAAGAAAGTTTCAAGAGCTTGGGAAGACGTGGGCAACAGTGTGAATAGCCACAGGGAGATGAATAACCATGTAGACAGAAAGGCAAACACTGGATGTGACAACATGGAAATCAATCTCATGTGATCAGATCATGTGATCAGAGGGAGAGCAGTTGCCCAGGCATGGATTGAAGAGTGAGTGATAGGAAAGGAAGGGGAATGTTAAATCCTCATTCAAGAAATTCAGTTGAACTGGGTGCCATGGCTCACACCTGTAATCCCAGCATTTTGGGAGGCTGAGGCAGGCAGATCACTTGAGGTTAGGAGTTCAAGACCTACCTGACCACTATGGTGAAACCCCATCTCTACTAAAAATTATCCAGGTGTGGTGTCTACTAAAAATACAAAAATTAGCTGGGCATGGTGGCAGGCACCTATAATCCCAGCTACTTGGGAGACTGAGGCAGAAGAATCGCTTGAACCCGGGAAGCAGAGGTTGCAATGAGCCAAGAACATGCCACTGCAATCCAGCCTGGGCAACAAGAGTGAAACTCCGTCTCAAAAAAAAAAAAAGAAGAAGTTCGATTGAGCAACAAAATGCTGTGTGAGGACCTTTCTTGGATCCTGATTCAAATAAACCAACTGTACAAAATAGTTTCTAGACAATTGGGCCAGCTGTGGTGGCTCATGCCTGAGGTCCCAGCACTTTGGGGGGCCAAGGTGGGACAATTCATTAAGCTCAGTAGTTTGAGACTGGCCTGGGCAATATAGCAAGACCTCATCTCTATAAAAATTTTTAAAAATTAGCTGGGTGTGCTGGTGCAAACCTCTTGTCCCAGCTACTCAAGAAAGCTGAGGCAGGGGGATTGCTTGAGCACAGGAGTTGGAGGCTACAGTGAGCTGTGATTATGCCACTGCACTCCAGCTTGGGCAACAGAGCCTCAAGATCCTGTCTCACACACACACACACACACACACACACACACACACACACACAGACACACACACACACACAATAATTTTTAAAAAGACATTTGGGAAAACTCAAACACAGATGGTATTAAAAAGGTAACATTTATTTCCTTAGAGAGGATAATAATATGGTGGTTGTATTTTTAAATTCCTTAGCTATTAGATGTGCATACTGAAGGGTTGATAGATGAAATTGTACGAGAGCTAGAATTTGCCTTAAAATACTCCGAAAATGCTGGGTGTAGTGAGCATTTTGGGAGACCGAAGCAGGCAGGTCATTTCAGGTAAACAAATGAAACTAGCCTGGCCAACATGGTGAAACCCCATCTCTACTAAAAATACAAAAAAATTAGCCGGGTATGGTGGCGGGCACCTGTAATCCCAGCTACTCAGGAGGCTGAGGCAGGAGAATTGCTCGAGCCCGGGAGGTGGAGGTTGCAGTGAGCAGAGATCCTGTCACTGCCCTCCAGCCTGGGCAACAGAGCAAGACTTCATCTAAAAAAAAAAAAAATTCCAGGAAGACCAGGTATGGTGGCTCATGCCCGTAATACCAGTACTTTGGGGGGCTGAAGGAGGAGGATAACTTGAGATCAGGAATTCAAGACCAGCCTGGGCAACATAGCAAAACCGCATCTCTACACCTGCCCCCACCTCCCCCCAACACACACACGAAAATAAAATATTCCAGGAAAATTGTGCCTGCATGCTAATCTCTGTTTCAAAGTTGGCTTCCCAGGAACCCAACCCAGTAGATTGTATACTGACATCAGAGCCTCCCCAGTCCACACGGCCCCCACAGGAGGCCCAGCAGGAGTAGCCTCTTCCTTCCAGATACAGGACCAGAATCAGTGAGGGAGTCCTGGTGGAGCCCCTGCTTGGCTCAAAGCCATTGCACTTGGTGCCACCAGTACCTGTCATCCTGGCTCTTCCTACTTCTGCTGCCTTCTGTCCAGTCCCAGGTTCCTAGTCCCCATGAGACTCCCACTCCCTGGCCCCAATCCAAACTTAGTGCCTATCGCTGTATCTTTGCCTCAGTAGAACCCTTGAAATCACCCAAAATGTAAACAGCTGAGTCTCCTCTGAGCCTGAGAGCTTGGACTTTCATGACTTTATTCATGCTGTTTCCTCTGCCAAGAAACCCTTCCTTCCTTGTCATTGCCTGGATGTTTACTAGAACATTCTTTGAGATTGCTCAGACCTCATTTCCTCCGAATAGCTTTTTCTAAGCCTCCTGGCCTCCTGCACACCCGGCTCCACCCATGGCCTGGTTAAGTGCCCATCCTTTGGACTTCCGTAGCTCATGGCTCTTTATCCCACTGAAATTGCCTCTATGTATCTTCTCTGCCATCCAGAGGCAGGGACAGTGTCCATTCATTCACCTCACAGTTATTGACATCCCCACTGTGTTGGGGAGTCTGCAGAAACAAAATAGACAAGGTTCCTGCTCTCAAGGGGCTTACATTCTAGTTGGGGGAAACAGTCAAAAATAAGTGGAGTGACATGATAATTTCAAACTGTGATGAATTTAATAAAGGAAATAAACATAGTAACATGAAGATAGGGTAGATGGCTTTTTTTTAATTTTTATTTTGTAATAAATAGAGACAAGGTTTCACTGCGTTCCCCAGGCTGGTCTTGAACTCCTGAGCTCAAGTGGTCCTCCTGCCTTGGCCTCCCAAAGTGGTAGTATTACAGGCATAAGCCACTATACCCAGCCGTTGGCTGTTTTAAGTAGAATGGCCAGGGAAGGCTTCTTGGAGGAGGTGACATATAAACAAAACCAGAGACAGCCTTACCATGCAGTCAATAAAGCTTAAGCTTTAAAGCTCTCTCCTGGGCCCTCTACCTAATTGTATATTCGTAATTTGGTATCTTCAAAGGCAGGGTCCCTTCAAATTGTGTAAGCTTCAGTAACCTGCAAAATCTGTGTCTCCCCTTGGCTGAACTCTAAAAAAGAAAAATGGAACAAGTAAGGGGAAGATCTGGATTTTTTCAGGCAAAGAGTATCATGTGCAAACGGCCTATAGTGGGAGTAATTTATTTCATCTTGTTCTGAAGTAGGAACAAGAAGCTGAAAAGTGGGTGTGGCCCTAGGGAGTGAGAAATGGGAAGAGTAGGATGTGATCAGAGGACAGCAGGCTCCAGATTGCTCCTGAACCATAGTAAGGAGTGGGCATTTTATTCTGTGAGCATCGGAGAGCCGCTGCAATGTCATTAAGCAGGGAAGTAACATGATCGGACTCGCGTTAGCTGTCAGGTAGAGGATAGATGATAGTAGGGAGAAAGCATGGAAACAGCAAGACCATTCTGGAGGTCAGAGATGGTGGTGGCCCGGACCAGAGAGTGGCGTTTCCAATTCCTCTCCCCGTCCCCTGTACTCAGGGAGCTTGGCTGGGGCAAAAGTTTGGTAAACATTTTTCGGGTGAACAAACACCTAGCAAACGGCAGGATTGCCTGCTCCCCAGACAGAGCAGCTGCCACACAAGGCAGAGCCCTCTGCAAACTCAGGACTCAAACTGTGGTCCTTGGACCAGCAACATTGGCACCACCTGCAACCTTGTTAGAAATGCAGAATCCTGGGCCCCATCCAAAATCTCCTGTATCAGAATCTTTTGGCTGGCCATGGTGGCTCACCCCTGCAATCCCAGGACTTTGGGAGGCTGAGGCAGGTGGATCACTTGAGGTCAGGAGTTCGAGACCAGCCTGGCCAACATAATGAAACCCCCTCTCCATTAAAAATGCAAAAATTAGCCAGGCACGGTGGTGGGTGCCCGTAATCCCAGCTATTCTGGAGGCTGAGGCAGGAGGATAATTGCTTAAACCCAAGAGACAAGTTGCAGTGAGCCAAGATCACACCACTATACTCCAGCCTGGGTGACAGAGCGAGACTTTGTCTCAAAAAAAAAAAAAAAAAAAAAAAAAAAAAAAAAGAATCTGTATGTTAATAAAATTAAGATTCCCAGGTGATTCGTGCATGAACTGAAATCTGAGACATGCGGTGCCCCGACTCACTGCCAGCCACACACTCTCCTGGTCTAACATCTTCCATGGCTCCCTGGCCCAGGATCAAGTCCAAGCTCCTTTCCTATCTCATTCCCACCTTTCCCCGCTACTCATCCTCTACTGTTGCCGCACTGAACTTCTTGCTGCTTCCCTAAAAACTCCATTTTTCCCCCAAATCGTTCTGCCTTTCCACATGCCGCATCCCGCTTTTGCTATTGCTTTACCTAGAAAAATCTTACTCACCTTTAAGACCTAATCTAAAGAGTGCTTCCTCTGGGATGTCTTCCCCGATTGCCACAGACAAAATGAGCTGCCACCTTCTCTGGGTCCCCATGCACTGGGCGCATTCCTCATTCTAGCATCTAACACAATATGTTTTAAGTTAATTACTATGGCTAGTTCCTTGGCAGTCTGGACACTTCTTGAGGGCAGGGACTAGATATTTTTCATCCCTTTAATCTCAGTATCAGGCACTGAGAAATGAATGGATGAATGACCAAGCCCTAATGACTGCTCCGAAATCCCCGGCACAAAGGAAATGTGCGTGGTCTCCCCAGGGAAGGTGTACTGGGTGGAGTGGGTTGGGGGAACAAGGTCCCTGGAGTCAGAAAGGTCTACAGAGTCATGCCTGGCTTACCATCTACTTGCTGTGTGACTTTGGGCAAGCGACCTCACCTCTCTGGGCTTTGATGTCTTCATTTGCAAAATCTTACAATCCTAATGATGGTTTCAATGATAAGTATACAAGGTGGCTGGAACAGGACCTGAGCCGAAAATGACCAAGCCTCCCTCTCCCCACTGGCCCAGCTGCTTGGGGCCAGGGGAGGGGATTGTGGGGCACCAATGACCCAGGGGCTTTGACCTACACACTGGCTTTCCTGCCAGCTCCAGACAGATCCTCCGGCTAATGCCAACAAAGCTTTCAACAGCTCAGGAAGAGGATGAACATTTGGAAAGAAAAGAGGCTCAGACCACTCAGTTTGACACATGGGCACAGTTTCCTGATGGATCAAGGCTGGGCAGCTGGCCCAGACATGGCCCTCAGCTAGGGGTATGGTAGGGAAGGCATAAATATTCATGAAGACAGAAGAATTCTGCTGTCTTACCCTTTCCGCTGTGCTGCATTCGGCCCCCATCCCTGCTGGAAACATTCTCAGTCTGTAGGGAACCTGGAGAAGGGGTTCTCATCCAGAGCTGGACAGCCAGAGATGAGGGAGCTTCAGGGGATGTGCAGAAGGAGGTATGTGCTGGTTGATTCCGCAGGCCAGATGGTGGGTCGGGAAGTTGGGTTCACCAGTCATGTTAGCCCCTAACATTTGGGGGGCCAGTTGAAGTCAAAAGTACTAAAGTCTACATATCTATAAGCTGTAAATAAGATACATCCAAGTTCATCCACAGCTCCTGCTCCTTGCAGCCCCGCAGGCCTGAGGGTACATTCACCAACAGGGCAAGGGCTAGAAGTGGTCGAGGTCGGGGAACACCACGTTCCAAGTGGGCACACTCTCTTGGATCCAAGTACTCCTTGCTCTGTGCGGAGCATGAGGCTGAAGCCCCCCTAATTTCCAGTCACTAGGCACCATTTACTGGTTAAATGTACAGATATATCTTGCCTATGATCATATTTCCACCTCAGATCATCTTCATGAGGCTGGTTTTACAAGATACCCAATTTTTTAAGGGTAAAAAGACTAGAGAAGAAAACAGATTTGTCCACAGTCGCACAGCAGGGAAATGGCAGACTTGGGATTTTGAACTCCAAGGTCCATCCTGACTCTCCTAGAACAAGTGGTGGTCTCTACTGGGAGCAAACCACTCCTGGGCCAACTTGTGTACTCACAGGCCTGTCTGCCAGCCTGAGAACAGGAGCTCCAGATGCTCTGAGGCCCCAGGAGGAGATGTCTTTGACCTGGGGTCCTGCTTTTACCTTTGTTCCTCGAAATTGGGAAGGGCATCGGACAAAGGGATGGCATGACCTGCTCTGTATCCATCTGACTACCGCCCGGCAGGGAGAGAGCTCGGTCAGGCCCTAGTTCAACCACTATGCTCACCCTGTGACTGAATCTCTGTTTCCTCATTTGTAAGGTGAAGATTTTTTTTTTAATGGGGCTAAGAGAAAAGGACATTAAGAAAACAATCTCATTTACAACAGGATCCAAAAAAATAAAATACTTAGAAATAAACTTAACCAGCTGAGCACAGTGGCTCATGCCTATAATCCCAGAACTTTGGGAGTCTGAGGTAAGCGGATCACTTGAGCTCAGGAGTTTGAGACCAGCCTGGTCAACATGGTGAAACCCTATCTCCACTAAAAATACAAAAATTAGCTGGACATAGTGGGGCATGCCTGTAGTCCCAGCTACTCAGGAGGCTGAGACAGGAGAATGGCCCGAACTGGGAGGCGGAGGTTGCAGTGAGCCAAGATCCTGCGACTTTCACTCCAGCCTGGGCAACTGAGCAAGACTCTGTCTAAAATAATAATAATAAATAAATAAATAAAATAGAATAAATAAACTTAACCAAGGAAGAAAAAAAGCTTGTACACTGAAAACTACCAAACATTGCTGAAAGAAATTGAAGATGATACAAATAAATGGAAAGACATCCCAAATTCGTGGATTGGAAGACTTAATATTATTAAAATGTCCAAACTACCCAAAGTGATCTACAGATTCAATGCCATTCTAGCAAAATCCCAATGTAATTTTTACAGAAAATTTTTAAAAATTATAAAATTCATATGAAATCTGAAAGGACACAAAATAATCAAAACAATCTTGAGAAAGAACAAAACTGAAAGACAACCCCTAATTTTAAAACATATTACAAAGCTACAGTAATCAAAATGGTTTGATACGGGCATAAAAACAGATACATAGATCAATGGGACAGAATAGAGAGACCCCAAATAAACCCCCACATACATAGTCAAATAATCTTTGTCAAGAGGACCAAGACTACGAAATGGGGAAAGGATAGTCTCTTCAACAAAAGGCGCTGGGAAAGATGGATATCCACATGCAGAAAAATGAAGATGGGCTCTTATCTTACACCAGATATGGTTTAAAGATCTAAACATAAGACCTGAAACTATAAAACTCCCAAAAGAAAACATAAGATAAAAGCTACACAGCTGGGTGAGGTGGTTCATGCTTGTAATTTGAACATTTTGGGAGGCCAAGATGGGCTGATCACCTGTGGTCAGGAGTTCAAGACGAGCCTAGCCAACATGGTAAAACCCCATCTCTACACAAATACAAAAATTAGCCAAGCATGATGGTGGATGCCTGTAATCCCAGCTACTCCAGAGGCTGAGACACGAGAATCACTTGAACCCGGGAGGTGGAGTTTGCAGTGAGCCCAAGATTGTGCCGTTGCACGCCAGCCTGGGTGACAGAGCAAGACTCTGTCTCAAAAACAAACAAAAAAGGCCAGATGTGGTACCTCACACCTGGAATCCTAGCACTTTGGGAGGTCAAGGCAGGTGGATCACCTGAGGTCAGGAGTTTGAGACCAGCCTGACCAACATGGAGAAATCCTGTCTCTACTAAAAATACAAAATTAGCCAAGCATGGTGGCACATGCCTGTAATCTCAGCTATTCAGGAGGCTGAGGCAGGAGAATCGCTTGAACCCGGGAGGCAAAGGCTATGGTAAGCTAAGATTGCTTCATTGCACTCCAGCCTGGGCAATAAGAGCAAAACACTGTCTCAAAAAAAAAAAAGGCCCAGTGCAGTGACTCACACCTGTAATCCCAGCATTTTGGGAGGTCGAGGCCAGCAGATCACCTGAGGTCAGGAGATGGAGACCATCCTGGCTAACACGGTGAAACCCCATCTCTACTAAACATACAAAAAATTATCCAAGCATGGTGGCACACTCCTGTAGTCACAGCTACTCAGGAGGCTGAGGCAGGAGAATCACTTGAACCTGGGAGGTGAAGGTTGCAGTGAGCTGAGATCATGCCACTGCACTCCAGCCTGGGCACCAGAGTGAGACTTGGTGTCAAAAAAAAACACACATTTTCACATTTCTATTCCGAGTAACATTATTCACAATTATCGAGCATGGAAACACCTAAAATCTCCATAGACAGATGAATGAATAAGCAAAATGTGGTATCTATATACAATGAAATATTATTCAGCCTTACAAAGGAAGAAAATCCTGACACATGTTACAACATGGATGAATCTTGAAGACGTTTACACTAAGTGAAATAAGCCAGCCACAAGAAGACAAATACTATATGATTCCACTTATATGAGACATTTAAACTAATCAATAGCATAGAACCAAAAGCAGAATGATGGCTGCCAGGGGCTGGGGGGAAGGGAAAATAGAGAGAAGTCCAACAGAGGTAGAGTTTCATGCAAGATGAAAACATTCTCTTTTTTTTTTTTTTGAGACAAAGTCTCACTCTGTCACCCAGGCTGGAGTGCAGTGGTGCAATCTCAGCTCACTGGAAGCTTTGCCTTCTGGGTTCAAGCAATTCTCTTGCCTCGGCCTCCCAAGTAGCTGGGACTATAGGCACACCCAGCTAATTTTTGTATTTTTAGTAGAGGTGGGGTTTCACCATGTTGGCCAGGCTGGTCTTGAAATCCTGACCTTAAGTGATCTGCCCACCTTGACCTCCCAATGTGCTGGGATCCACTGCTCCCAGCCATGATGAAAACATTCTATTGGCACTCACAGGATTTAGTTAAAAAAAAAAAAAAAAAGAAAGAAAACATTCTAGAAATGTATTATACAACTATGTGAATATAGTTAGCATGACTGAACTATACACTTTAAAAATGTTAAGAGGGACCAGACACGTGACTCATGCCTGTAATTCCAGCACTTTGGGAGGCCAAAATAAGTGGCTCATTTGAGCCCAGGAGTTTGAGGCCAGACCGGACAACATAGCAACACCCCAATCTCTATAAAATAAATTTTAAAAATTCATGTTAAGAGAGTAAATTTGTTATGGTTTTTTACCACAGGAAAAAAAAAAAATTAATGGCCTAAGAGATCGCAAATTTGAAAGCACAATGTGTATTTTTAAGTTAGAGTCATATGACTCAGTTTATGACTTAAAAGCTGTGCAACATTTGGTAAAACTGCTTGCCTCCTTTGGGCCCCATGTGTAAAACACGAATAGTAACACATCTATTTTACAGGGCTTTTGTAAGCATCAAGTGAAATAAAGGATGTATAGTATTTAGAGAACAGTGGTTAAGAGTATAGACTCTGGAGTCAGACAAACCTGGGTTCAAATCCTGCCTCTCTCACTTCCTGGCCACAGGACCGCAGCCAAGCTTGTCTTCCCTCTGAGTCTCAGGTCCCTCCCTGAAAATGGAGCTGATAATACCCAGGCACATGCCTCTCCAGAGTGGTATGAAGACTCAATGAAACAATGTGTATAAAGTCCTTATCAGGGCCAGGTGCAGTAGCTCACGCCTGTAATCCCAACACTTTGGGAGACCAAGGCAGGCTGGAGCAGGCCACCTGCAGGCTGGATATGCTCCCGGCCCGTCATTCCAGATACATGTGGACAAAGCCAGAGCCAGCTGCCTGTCCACCCCACATAACCACAGACACACAGGCACACTGGTCAGAGAGGGGGCTGCAGCAGGGTCCCAGTATTTGCCCTTCAGGAGCTGGCTCCTCTCCTAACCCAGACACACACCCCCAGGCCTGTCAAGGGGTGTTACCAGGCTCCTGCTCCACTGTTGCCCCCTCTGAGGCCCAAGCCTCCACCCACCTAGGGGATTGGTATAGGGAAGTGGGGGATGCCACCAAGAAAGAGAATGTCATCCTCTTCAACAAGGCCTCCTTCACAGGCCTGGGGTGGGAGGGGGAAATCTCTGCTCCCTGTGAAAGGACAACAGGATTCCAGCCTCTCCTCATACCTGCTTTTCACCCCAACACCAATCAGAGAAAACACTCCTGGAGGCAAGTTTTGTCATTGATGCTATAAACTGTAAATTCCTTACTACTTCAATGGCCAGATGGGGAAACTGAGGCCCAGGGGTGAGAAAGGATTTTCCCAAGGTGCGTACAGTGTCGGGGGCAGAACTGGGATCAGACACTAGGTCTCTGGTTCACCATCCATTCCTTTCTAACCTCAACAATCTCTTCATCATTCATCTGTCCTGCTCATATTCTAAGCATATGCTCTGTTGCAAACCCTGCGCTAAGGATAAAGGATACAACAGTGAACAAAACAGATTCCTGATCCCTGAGGTGCTCACAGCAGTTATCACAGAGTCAGGGTTGCAGGGAATACATCTGTCCCCTTTGCGCAGCATTTTCCAATTGACAAAGCACTTTCCTACCCCACCTCTTATTTCATTCTTCCCCCAAACCCACAGGTCAGTTTTTGTTGTTGTTCTGTTTTTGGGTTTTTTTTTGAGCCAGAATCTCACTCTATTGCCCAGGCTGGAGTGCAGTGCTGCGGTCTCTGCTCAGTGCAACCTCTGCCTCCTGGATTCAAGCAAATTCTCCCACCTCAGCCTCCCGAGTAGCTGGGACTACAGGCTTGCACCACTACGCCCAGCTAATTTTTGCATTTTTAGTAGAGACGGAATTTCACCATGTTGGTCAGGATGGTCTCAAACTCCTGACCTCAAGCGATCCACCCACCTCGGCTTCCCAAAGTGCTGGGATTACAGGCATGAGCCACTGCGCCCAGCCCACAGAGGTCAGTATTTTAACCCCCAATCTGCAAAGGAGGAAAGTGGAACTTCCGAATGGCTCAAGGCTCCGGTTGTCAGGAGCGGAGATCAAAACCCCGGATGCCCACCTCAGTCCCAGGACCCATCTTCATCTACGGAGCTGACCTCTTTCTCCAGCTGGTTTGCCAGGACCTAAAGATAGTTGTTTCTCTTTTGCTTCCCTAGCACTCCCCAACACACCTCCTACCCCTCCTCTCCTAACACACACACACACACACACACACACACACACACACTCCCCAAACACCTGGAACACAGCTGGGTATTCAGTCAGAGCTAATGGAAAGCAGCCTAAAGGTGTGGGGAGAGCACCTGCTGGTTCTGTCATATTTCCTAAGTGAGCAAGTGCACAACCCCACGTCTGGACCTCCTGCCAGCCAAGGACAGTGGGTGCCAGCCTGGGCCCTGTCCCCAGCACCTGGGACCTGATAGGGGCCACAGGTTGTGGGCTTGGCCCTTTGTATAATAACCTGGTTATTTTCAGCAACCCCTACCCCACCCGGCAAACCTAGCATCTAGTGAATTCCTAAGTACCCGCCCCTGTACCAGGTCGTTTATATGTTCCAACAGTTCTGTGGGGGAGATAGCATTATCCTTATTTGACAATTTAGAAAACTACATAGAGATGGAGTGTAACTTGGCCAAGACCACACAGCTTGTCAAGCAGATGTCATTTGGCTCCCCGAGATCCAAGCTGCCCCCATCACCCACCATCACCACCTCCCAGTGAGGTCTCTGGGGTCACCTCAGCACTGCCTTAGACTCAGAAAGCCAAAGATGGTGTTGGGCTGTCCAGGAATGTTTGAACACAAGAAGTTATTTCTTTCATATGAGACTCCCAGATAATGTGGAGGCTGAGGTGGGAGGCTCGCCTGAGCCTGGCAGGTCCAGGCTGCAGTGAACTGTGATCACACCACTGCACTCCCACCTGGGCAACAGAGTGAGACCCAGTCTCAAAAAAAAAGAAAAGAAAAGAAAAGAAAATAGAAGCACCCACCTGTGCAGGCTAGAGGCATGACCTTGGTTTGCCTCCCGAGGACAGTTTTATAGCCTCCCCCTTGCCCAACAGGGGCCAGGACCCCATCTTACCTGTAGCAGGGGCAGTGGCTGCAGCTGCAGGGACTGTGTGTCTCTGCCTGGGTCCTGGCCCCAGTCTCAGCCTCTGTGCGTCTGGCAATTGCAGAAGTGAGGAAACCGAGTGTATCACTGCCAAGTCATCCCCGGGAGGAAATGCTGTGACCCTAGGGCCTCTCAGCGGGTGTCACAGGAACCTCCAAGCTGGGCCACCAGGACCTGGGCACTGCACAGAGGCTTCTCGTAGAGCAAGGGACCGGGTGGGGTATGGGCAGCACCTAATACCGGGGAGCTGAGGTGAGAAAGAGGAAAAGCAGGAGAGAGAAAGCAAGTGAGAAAGAGAGCATGAGGGTGAGGAAGAGGAGGGAGGAGAGATGGGGGGGTGTGGGAGGGAGTCAGGAAAAAAAATGAGAGGGTGGGGGAAGGGATGGAGGGAGCGAGGCTCAGGAAAAAAGATGTAAACACCGGGAGAGATGAGAGGAACGAGGAGATACACGGACAAAGACCAGGGAAGGTCCACAACGAGACACAGGCAGTGAGCGGGCGCCTGTGCACATTTGGGTCTGTGTGTCTCTGGATGGGGGTGAGAGAGAAAATCAAAGACAGGGATTGGATGAAAGAGAGTGGTCTCGGGATACAAAATGGAGAGAGGAGGGAGGCGCTCAGAAGAGCCACTGTGATGAGTGGCACAAGTGGGCAGGGCGCTCCTAGTGACCAAGGAGCATTAAGCCCAGAAATCCCACGGGAACAGAGCTGCGGGGCTGGAGGTGGAAGCTCCCTGAGATCTGGAGCCTGGGTTAGGCAGTGTGTGAGTTCATGGGAGCCGGTGGGTGAAGAGGGGTGGGCAGTCGGGGATGAACACACATGAATGTGTGAGTGTGAGTGTGAATCTGGGGGTATGTGTGAAAGTGAGCCAGTGGGAGCATCCTGTGTGCATAAGTGAAGGGTAAGCCAGAGTCCCTGCCTCAGTTTCCAAATCATTTACCCACTCCTTCAACCAGCCAACAAGCACTGACTGAGTACCCCCAGGCACCAGGCCCGAGGGTGTCTGTCTAAACAAGCAAGTCCCTCAGACACATCAGCCGAGCCAACAACCTCCTACACAGGGAGGGAGACAGAGGTCCCGACAGGACCAGGGTCCCACAGCAAGGCAGGTGAAAGCAGAGGCAGGGGCCTGCGTCAGCATCAGCCTCAGCTCCACGCTGGGTGTCTGGGCTAGCCTCCTCCTCCTAATGTCCCTTATCAAAGCCAAAAATGTCTCTCAAAGGACAAATCAACTTTTTTTTTTTTTTTTGAGATGGAGGCTCGCTCTGTCGCCCAGGCTGAAGTACAGTGGCAAAATCTCAGCTCACTGCAACCTCCACCTCCCAGTTTTAAGTGATCCTTCTGCAGAGTAGCTGGGATTACAGATGTGCACTACCATGTCTGGCTAATTTTTTATTTTTAGTAGAGATGGGGTTTCACCATGTGGGCCAGGCTGGTTTTGAACTCCTGACCTCAAGTGATCCACCTGCCTTGGCCTCCCAAAGTGCTGGGATTACAGGTATGAGCCACCACACCCAGCCCATTTTCTTTCTTTTTTCTCCGCCTTTTGTTTGAATCAGGATCCAAGAAGATTCATGTAGCAATTGGTTGCTATGTCTCTTAATTCTCCTTATTTAATTAATTTATTTATTTAGAGGCGAGTTCTCACTGTGTTGCCCAGGCTGGTCTCAAGCTCCTGTGTCTTGCTTTTTTGAGACGGAGTCTCGCTGTCACTCAGGCTGGAGTGCAGTGGTGTGATCTCAGTCTCATTATGTTGTCCAGGCTAATCTCAAACTCGTGACCTCTCAAGGTGCTGGGATTACAGGCATGAGCTCCTACCACTCGACCTCCTAATTCTCTTTGAATGAATAGTTTCTCCCTATATCTTTTTTTCTTGTTTAGAATTTATTTATTGAAGAAAGCATGTCATTTGTTCTGGATGTTTCTTATCATCTGCGCTTGTTGAGCGAATCCCTATGATCCACTTCCTTCTGTTAACAGGAGTAAACTGGTGGTTGAACTTGCTGATTCTACTACGATTTCCTGGCAAGACTGTTTCATAGGTGGTGGTGTGAATTGCGCATGCTCAAACACAACTTTGTTAGAAAGTGTTTCAGACATAAGACAAAAAGAGAAGGCAGAGTACAATAAACCCTTGGGGTAGCTTCCTACGGCTGCTATAAAACATTACCACAAACTTAGTGGTTTAAAACAACACACATCGGCCAGGTGTGGCGGCTCATGCCTGCAGCCCCAGCACTTTGGGAGGCTGAGGCAGGCGAACTGCTTGAGGTCACAAGTCTGAGACGTCTCAAAAAAATAAATAAATTTAAATAAATAAATAAATAAAATATTTTGCCACACTCTCTATTTCTCCCCTCGCTCCCTTTATTCCTCTTCCTTCCTTTCTTCTTCATACTCTCTGTTCAGCCTTCTTTCTTTGTCTTTCTTTCTCTTTCTCCTTCCTTTCTTCTTATTTGGCTGTAATATTTTAAAGCAAATTCCACATATATGAACATTTTATTATATAGCTGCAACACCACTGTCTCCTAATAAAATTATCAAGAATCCCTTAGAATTATCTAAAATCCTGTCCCTATACCAGTTTCTTGATTTTCTCAGATATGTGTGTCCTGGATATCTTCTGTTTTCTCCTCCAGACCCACTCTGGGAATGGCGCATGCTAAGAGTGCACTCCACCCTTCTCCACCCCGCTCCGCACCCCGAGAAGCTGCCCTGTATGGACCACGTTAATTGTTCCCCTGTTTCTGGCTGGGCTCAGCCAGCTGGCGGTGCTGATAAGGCATCAGAGGATGGGAGAAAAGAAAGGGTCAAGTATTTATTTCCTGGTTCCTCCCTGCCCGTTGCAGGATCAGCTGCAACTTTCTTTTTTTTTCTTTTTTTTTTTTTTTTTTTTTGAGATAGAATCTCACTCTGCCATCACCCAGGCTGGAGTGCAGTGGTGTGATCTCAACTCACTGCAAACTCTGCCTCCAGGGTTCAAGCGATTCTCCTGCCTTAGCCTCCCAGGTAGCTGAGATTACAGGTGCATACCACCATGCCCAGCTAATTTTTATATTTTTAGTAGAGACAGAGTTTCACCATGTTGGCCAAGCTGGTCTCAAACTCCTGACCTCAAGTGATCTGCCTGCCTCAGCCTCCTGAAGTGCTGGGATTACAGGTGTGAACCTCTGTGTCCGGCCTCTTGAATCTCTTTTAATCTGAAACAGTCTCCTCTCTGTTTCTTGCGTGCTTTTATTTCATTTTATTTTTAACCTTTTTTTTGTGTGTAGGAGGGTAGAGACAGGGTCTCATTATTTTGCCCAGGTTGGTCTCAAACTCGTGGGCTCAAGGGATCCTTCTACCTCAGCTTCCCAAAGTGTTGGGATTACAGGCATGAGTCACTGAGGTGGCCCTGTGTTTGTTTTTGTGTTCATGTGGTTGATTTCTGGAGAGAACTGGCTCAGTTGTCCAGTAGAATGGTCTATATTCTGGAATTGACTGATTGCTTCCTTGTGAAGTTCTTTAATTTATTCCTTTGTTCCCTGTATTTCCTGAAAACTGAGGTTAGACCTAAAGGCTTGAATAGATTCAAATTTGGACATATATTTTTTTTTTCACCCAGGCTATAGTGCAGTGGCACCATCTCGGCTCACTGCAACCTCTGCATCCCATGTTCAAGCTACTCTCCTGCCTCAACCTCCTAAGTAGCTGGGATTACAGGTACCTGATACCACACCCGGCTAATTTTTGTATTTTTAGTAGAGATGGGATTTCGCCATATTGGCCAGGATGACCTCATACTCCTAACCTCAGGTGATCCACCTGCCTCAGCCTCCCAAAGTGCTGGAATTACAAGCGTGAGCCACCATGTCCAGTGGGTTTCAATTTTTTATAAATAAAAAAGGATTTTTTGTTGTCGTTTTTGTTTTAAGAAATTCAATTTGGTGTTTGTTTTTTAAAGCAATACTTGTTGAGCTTTTGTGATCAGAACAGCAGTGAAAAAGAAAACTGTCCCAATATTATGCAGTGGATAATTGTATCTTGGGATGTAACTTTCCTGTGATAGCGTCTTACTGGGATGTTAAGTGCTGCATCATATTCAATGTAGACGGAAGTGAAAATGATGCAGCCTAGAAAGCTCTGTTAAATGACAGAAGAGGGGCTATAACAGCAATGAAGATGCTGGCATTAAAGATGCCTATAAAGGTTTGAATACATTTGTTTTATGAAATTTGAGTGCAAAAAAGAAATATTTATAAAATAATGAGCTATTGCCCAAAATGTCTAAGTATACAAGTAATTAAAGGAATAAATTAAATAGTATAAATAAGGCTGGGCACAGTGGCTCATGCCTGTAATGCCAGCACTTTGGGAGGCCAAGATGGGAGGATGGCTTGAGCTCAGGAGTTTGAGACGAGCCTGGGCAATGTGGTCAAACCACATCTCTACAAGAAATACAAAAAAAAAAAAAAAAAAAAATTAGCTGGGTGTGGTGGTGCACATCTGCAGTCCTAGCTACTCAAGAGGCTGAGGTGGGAGGATCACCTGAGCGCAATAGGTTGAGGCTGCAGTGAGCTGTGATTGCACCACTGCCACTCCCGCCTGGGAGACAGAGTGAGATCCTGTCTCCAAAAAATGTGTGTGTGTAATAGGTAGGCATTTGACTATACCAGTGATTCTCAACCAGGGGCTATTTTGCCTTCTAGGGACAACTGTCCGTGTCTAGAGATATATTTGGTGGTGACAACTGGCGGGTGGGGCGGGGGTGGGGTTGTGCTGCTGGCATCTAGTGGGTAGATGCTAGGGATGGGACTAAAAATAAGACAATGCACAGAACAGCCCCTACAACAAAAAATTATTTGGTTCAAAATGTTAATAGTACTGGAACTGAAAAACTCTAGCATATTAGCTATATTCCTAAGAGTTTCTATATATTCCAAATGGCCTTTAAAAAATCTCTTTTTGCATCTTATCGTCAAGAAAGTAGGAGACTGCTTATTTTAGGGGTTGCTTTATTTTTTATTATTTATTTATTTTTGAGATGGAGTTTTGCTCTTGTTGCCCAAGTTGGATTGCAATGGTGCAATATCAGCTCACTGCAACCTCTGCCTCCCACATTCAAGTGATTCTCCTACCTCAGCCTCCCAAGTAGCTGGGATTACAGGCATGTGCCACCACACCCAGCTAATTTTGTATTTTTAGTAGAGACGGGATTTCACTATGTTGGTCAGGCTGGTCTCAAACTCCTGACCTCAGGCGATCCACTCACCTTGGCCTCCCAAAGTGCTGGGATTACAGACATGAGCCACTGTACTAGGCCAGGGGTTGCTTTATGTTTGTGTTTAAGATATTTTAAAATTTTTTTCGTCAAACCTATTTTAAATTTTAAAATAAATAAATTTACTTTAAACTTTAAATGATGGAGGGATGACAAAATGAATAGGTAGGAAGAAAGAAAGAAAAAGAGAGGAAGGAAGGAAGGAAGGAAGGGAGGGAGGGAAGGAGGGAGGGAGGGAGGGAGGGAAGGAAGGAAGGACCAAAATCTTGCCACTTCTCACCACCTCCACTGCTATGGCCCTGGTCTAAGTCCCTCCAACTCCCTGCTTGATTGCAGCCTCCTCCCCCATCTCCCTGCTTCCATACTCAGGTCCTCTTTAGTATGTTTTTTTTTTTGGAGATGGAGTCTTGCTCTGTCGCCTAGGCTGAGGGGCATAATCTCAGCTCACTGCAACCTCCGCCTCCCGGGTTCAAGCGATTCTCCTGCCTCAGTCTTCCAAGTAGCTGGGATTATAGGCATGTGTCACCATACCCAGCTAATTTTTGTATTTTTTTTAAAAATATGATTTGTGCGTCATCCTTGCGCAGGGGCCTGCTAATCTTCTCTGTATCGTTCCCATTCTAGTATATGTGCTGCCGAAGTGAGCACTAATTTTTGTATTTTTAGTAGACACAGGGTTTCACCATTTTGGCCAGGCTGGTCTCAAACTCCTGACCTCACGTGATCCTCCCACCTCAGCCTGCCAAATTGCTGGAATTACAGGCATGAGCCACTGCACCCGGCCTAGTCTGTTCCTAACACAGCAACAAGGTTGAACTATTCAACATCAGTCACAGCACATCACTCCTCTGCTCAAAGCCCCCCAGGGCCTTCCATCTCAGAGGAAAAGTCAGAGTCCTTTAAAGCACCTGCGAGATCCTGTAAGACCTCACCTCATCCCCTACATCTTGCTCCCCGCGCTGTAGTTGTTCTGGTCTTCCTGCCCTTCCTCAACACACTCTCACCTCACCCTTTTATTTTTCTTTTTTGTTTTTTGTTTGTTTGTTTTTGAGACAGAATCTCGCTCTGTCAGCCAGGCTGGAGTTCCATAGTGTGACCTCGGCTGACTGCAACCTCCTCCTCCCGGGTTCCAGCGATTCTCCAGCCTTAGCCTCCTGAGTAGCTGGGATTACAGATGCCCGCCACCACATCGGCTAATTTTTGTATTTTCAGTAGAGACAGGGTTTCACCACACTGGCCAGGCTGGTCTCGAACTCCTGATCTCAGGTGATCTGCACACCTTACCCTCCCAAAGTGCTGGGATTACAGGTGTGAGCCACCGTGCCCAGCCTCACTTCGCCCTTTTGCACCTGCTATTCTCTCTGCCTGAAACACTCTCCCTCAGACACTCAAAGTTTGGTCTTTCCTCAGATGCCACTTTCTCAGTGGGGCCTTTCCTGACCACCCTAATAAGTTGCAGCCAGCCCCCCTCATTCCCAGCCCCTCACTCTGCTTTCCTTTTCTCTGTAGCACATATCACATCTAATATAACATGTCTTTTATTTATTTACTTTGCTCATTATCTTCTCCCCAACTAAACTGTAATCTCCTTGAGTTTATTGCCAAGATCTAGAACATGGCCTGGCACATTGCAGATGCTGGATAAAGCTTATTGAATGAATGAATGAATGAATGACATTAGAGAGAGGAAGTGATTTATCTAAGTAACATAGCTGGCAGGTAGCAGAGCTGGAATTAGGACCCAGATACACTAAACTAGGGCAGTCCTGCACAACTACTACAAAGATATCATCCAGTTCTTCCTGCCTTCAAAACCTGTCCTTTGCCAAGAGTGTTGTGGACACTTTCTTGCTGTAAGTATTCCATTCAAAGAAATTTTTGAAGAACAAGAAATGGAGGATAATACGGGTGAAAGAATACCATAGGGAAAAGGGCACAGGTTTTAGAATCGATGAGACTTGAGTTCAATTCTTGATGCCACCTGCTTTCTGTGTGAACTTGAAAAAGTCAAATTACCTCTTCAAGCCTGCTTTCTAATTTGCAACTGGGAATAATCATACAGGAATAATCACAACCTCATTCTGTTATGAAGAGTTATCAGACCAAAGGAAAAAAAGGTTATGAAGATTGAAAAGGAAAAGCAAACCTGTCATCTTCACAGACAATATGACCTTTTCCATAGAAAAATTGCAGCAATTCCATGGAAAAAATATTAGAACCAGAAAAGCACTTAAACATGTAAAAAGCAATCACGTTCCTTTAAACAAGCAATTAAACAAAAAATGGCATTTTTAAGAAGACACAACTTACAATAGCAAGAAAACTGTTTTGGCTTGTTTTGTTTTTTTTTTTCCTTTTTTTGGCCAAATATGTGCAGGATCTTTGAGATTGCATCTTATCCTGTCACCCAGGCTGGAGGGCAGTGGCACTGTCTCAGCTCACTGCAGCCTCCACCTCTTGAGTTCAAGCAATTCTCCTGCCTCAGCCTCCCCAGTAGCCAGGACTACAGGCGCACACCACCACGCATGGCTATTTTTTTTTTTTCCAGTAGAGACAGGGTTTCATCATGTTAGCCAGGCTGGTCTTGAACTCCTGACCTCAGGTGATCTTCAGCCTTGGCCTCCCAAAGTGCTGGGATTACAGACATGAGCCACTGCGCCCAGCCCTAAGATGTGCAAAATCTTGATGAGGAAAATTATAAAAGTCATTTTAAAAAAAAACAAGAAGCCAGACATGGTGGCTCATGCCTGTAATCCCAGCACTTTGGGAGACTGAGGCGGGTGGATCATGAGGTCAGGGGTTCAAGACCAGCCTGGCCAACATAGTGAAACCCTACCCTGTCTCAACTAAAAATACAAAAATTAGCTGGGCATGGTGGCACGTGCCTGTAGTCCCAGCTACTCAGGAGGCTGAGGCAGGAGAATCACCTGAACCCAGGAGGTGGAGGTCATGGTGAGCAAAGATCATGCCGCTGCACTCTAGCCTGGGCAACAGAGTGAGACTCCATCTTAAAAAAAAAAAAACAAACAAAACAAAAAAAAACCAAGAATTAAATAAATGGGTAGATGTACCATATTTATGCATGAGACTGTCAATATCATCAAAATACAAATTCTTCCCATTTAATCTATAAATTTAGAGCCAGTCTAATCAAAATCCCAATAGAGTTTTCCCAGAAAATGTACAGGTTAATCCTGAAATTCCAAATGAAAAAGCATGGTGGCTTACCTCTATAATCCCAGCACTTTGGGAGGCTGAGGCGGGTGGATCACCTGAGGTCAGTAGTTCAAGACCAGCCTGAGCAACATGGTGAAACCCTGTCTCTACTAAGGAGGCTGAGGCAGGACAATGGCTTCAATCTGGGAGGCAGAGGTTGCAGTGAGCCAAGGTTTCACCACTGCACTCCAGCCTGGGCAACAGAGTGAGACTGTCTCAAAAAAAAAAAAAAGAAAAGAAAAAGAAAGAAAAAGCAAAGAGCCAAGAGTAATGGAGAAATTTTTGAAGAACAAGGGCATATACATATGAACAACAAGGATACCTGAAAGGACTTTTCGCATCACATGTCAAGTCTTAATATAAAGTCATAGTATTGGCCAGGCATAGTGGCTCACACCTGTAATCCCAACACTTTGTAAGGCTGAAGTGGGCGGATCACAAGGTCAGGAATTCAAGACCAGCCTGATCAACATGGCGAAACCCCATCTCTACTAAAAATACAAAATGTAGCCAGGTGTGGTGGTGGGCTCCTGTAATCCCAGCTACTCAGGAGGCTGAGGCAGGAGAATTGCTTGAACTCATGAGGCGGAGGTTTCAGTGATCCAAGATCATGCCATTGCACTCCAACCTGGGTGACAGAGCAAGACTCCATCTCAAAAAAAAAAAAAAATAAATAAATAAATAAATAAATAAAACGAAATAAAGTCACAGCATTAAGGCAGAGTGGGGCTGGGCATAGTGGCATATACCTGTAATCCCAGCACTTTAGGAGGCCGAGGCAGGTGGATCACCTGAGGTCAGGAGTTCAAGACCAATCTGGGCAACATGGTGAAACCCCATCTCTAATAAAAATACAAAAATTATGCCAGGTGCCGTGGCTCATGCCTGTAATCCCAGCACTTTAGGAGGCCAAGGCGGGCAGATCACAAGGTTATGAGACTGAGGCCATCCTTGATAACACAGTGAAACCCCATCTCTACTAAAAATACAAAAAATTAGGCATGCATGGTGGCACACGCCTGTAGTTTCAGATACTCAAGAGGCTGAGGCAGAAGAATTGCTTGAACCTGGGAGGCGGAGGTTGCAGTGAGCCAGGATCATGCCACTGCACTCCAGCCTGGGCGACAGAGCAAGACTCTGTCTCAATAAAACAAAACAAAACAAAACAAACAAACAAAAATTATCCAGGGTGGTGGCATACGCCTGTAAATTCTGCTACTCCAGAGGCTGAGGCAGGAGGATTGCTTGAACCTGGGAGACGGAGATTGCAGTGAGCTGAGATCGTGCCATTGCACTTCAGCCTGGGTGACAGAGGGAGACTCCATCTCAAAAGAATAAACAAATAAATAATAAAAGACAGAGTGGTATTTTTTTTCTTTTATAGAGACGGGGTCTCACTTTGTTGCCCAGCCTGATCTCAAACTCCTGAGTTCAAGCAATTCACTGGCCTTGGCCTCCCAAAGTGCTGGGATTACAGGCATGAGCCACCTCACCTAGCCTTCCGAGTGGTATTATCATGGTGATTCCAAAACCCATGCTCTTCTCCCTGTGGTATTCTTCCACCCCCACTATCCTTCATTTACTGATAAGAAAAGAGCTACTCACTGAAGTGAGGAGGGATAAGCAGTGGAAAGAAACAAAACAGAGACCCCATAAATAGAGAGCTCATCTATGGAAACTGACACTTACCACAGAGTTGCCATTACAAATCAATAAGAGTAGATATTAGCTACTAATAGCCACTAGTAGTGCAAGTTATTAGCTATCCATTAAGGAAAAAATAATAAAATTAGATCCCTCACATCATATCCAGAATTAAATTCCAAATGGAGTAACAACCCATACAAAGCAAAGTATGCAAAGTTCTGGAAGAAAATAGAGGAGAATATCTTTATGATCTAGGGGTAAGAGAAAAAAAAAGTGTTTTGTTTGTTTGTTTGTTTTGTTTTGAGACGGAGTCTCGCTCTGTCACCTAGACTGGAGTGCAATGGCACACTCTGGGCTCATCACAACCTCCGCCTCCTGGGTTCAAGCGATTCTCCTGCCTCAGCCTCCCAAGCAGCTGGGATTACAGGTGGGTGACACCACGCCCAGCTAATTTTTGTATTTTTAGTAGAGACGGAATTTCACCAAGTTGATCTCAAACTCCTAACCTCATGATCTGCCCGCCTCAGCCTCCCAAAGTGCTGGGATTACAGATGTGAGCCACCACGCCCAGCCAAAAAAAAAATTTTTTTTTTTTAAAGACAGTCTCGCTTGTCACCCAGCTAGAGTGAAGTGGTGCAATCTCGGCTCACTGCAGCCTCTGTCTCTGTGCTCAAGCGATCCTCCCACTTCAGCCTTCCGAGTAGCTAGGACTAGAGACACATGTATTTTTTGTAAAGGTGGGGTTTCACCATGTTGCCTAAGCTGGTCTCAAACTCCTGGCTTCAAGCAATCTGTCCACCTCAGTCTCCCAAAGAGCTGGGATTACAGGTGTAAACACCATGCCCAGCCAAGAAAACTTCTTAAATTAAGACATGGAAATTACAAATAATAAAGAAAAGGTGGATAAATTTGACCATAGAAATTTGAAAACTGTGTACATTAAAACACACTGTAAAACTGATGAAAGCCAGTGCAGTGACTCACACCTGTAATCCCAGCACTTAGGGAGGCTGTGGCAGGTGGATCAGTTGAGCCCAGGAGTTCAAAACCAGCTTGGGCAATATAGCAAGACCCCATCTCTACTAAAAATACAAAAATGGGTTGGGTGCAGTGACTCACACCTGTAATCCCAGCACTTTGGGAGGCCACGGCAGGTGGATCACCTGAGGTCAGGAATTTGAGACAAGTGTGGCCAACATGGTGAAACCCAGTCTCTACTAAAAATACAAAAAATTAGCTGGGCATGGTGGCTGGCACCTGTAATCCCAGTAATTTGCAAGACTGAGGCAGGAGAATCCCTTGAACCTGGGAGGCAGAGGTTTCAACAAGCTGAGATGGCACCATTGCACTCCAGCCTGAGCAACAAGAGCGAAACTTGGTCTCAAAAACAATAAAACTGATGAAGAATCACAGATCAGGAGAAGATATTTGCAACACATATAACAAAGAATTTTCAGACATTGTATAATATAAATTTTATAAGTCAACTTTAAAGAAAAACCCAGTAGAAAAATAAGTCAAGAAAATAATAGTCAATTCACAGAAGGAAAAGCCCAAATGATCAAGAAATATAAAAATATAGCCAACATTTCGGGAAATCAGGCACCTAAGTTAAAACAATCACCACCCACCTGAATGGAAGTTCAAGTCTGCCAATTCCGAGTACTGGAGAGGATACAGAGCAACGGAAACTCTCATTACCCTGCCAAAAGACAGTGCAGCTGCCACTACTATTTTGGAAATTAATTTCATAATAAATGCTTGCCAGATGACGTGCCAATAATTTTATAATAAAGTTGAAAATGTGCACATTCTTCGCAAGTATTTACCAAAAATATTAAACACAGAAGTAAGGAAACAGACATTTGTATGTTTTTTCAATGCAATCCTGTGCATATGTTAAAATGAAAAGAGCTGCATGTAATAACAAGGATAATAAACATGCAATACTAAAAAAGCATGTTGCAGAGGATAACTTACACTTTTGAGACAAGGTCTGGCTCTGTCACTCAGGCTGGAGTGCAGTGGCGCAATCTCAGCTCACTGCAACCTCCACCTCCTGGGCTCAAGGCATCCTCCCACCTCAGCCTCCTGAGTAGCAGGGACTACAGGCACGCACCACGTGCCCAGATAACTTTTGAATTTTTTGTAGAGACAGGGTTTCTCCATGTTGGCCAGGCTGATCTCGAAATCCTGGAATCAAGTGATCTGCCTGCCTTGGCCTCCCCAAGTGCTGGATTACATGAGCCACTTTGCCTGGTTAGATAACATTTCTTAACACATTAAAACATTGTTATGTTGGAGAACGCAATACACACGCATCCATATATAAAGACAAATTCAGGATATGATTACCTCTGGGAAAGGGGGTGAATTAGCGTGGGTACACAGGAGGCTTCTATTTTAACTGTAATATTTATCACTATAGTGGATACACAGGTGTTTGTAATACTATTCTACAGATTATATCTATTTTATATTCTATAAGACAAATACATGAGCCTGATATTGGCAAACAGAATCTGGACAGTGAGAGGGTGAGAAGTCCAGGAATGTGCCGCATCATCTGTCAGCCTTGCCACTAAATTGTAGTAAAGAAGGGGTGGTATAGACAATTCCAAGGACAGATGACAGCGCAAAAGAACAGAATAGAGAGTCATGGGAGGAGGGGGATTGCACTAAAGAAACATACAAATGTCTGCTCTACAACCAGAGGCCCTGAGAGCCCAAAAGTAACTTGGGCAAAGACTCCTGGGGATGAACAGCCCTGAATCTTCTCTTCCTCCTTACCACAGCCTCAGCTTCTCTCTCTCTCTCTGTGTGTATGTCTTTCTCTCTCTCTTTCTCTCTCCTCTCTCTCTCTCTCATCCTCTCTCAAATTTTGAGAGTTTGAATCCTGTCTCTGCCACTTCACAACTGCATCACCTTGGACAAGTCCCTGGGCCTCCCTGAGCCTCAGAGTCTTCATCTGTGAAGCACCCCACCCTCACAATGGGATTCGGCCAGTAAAGGACAACACCTGGCCGCTATCATTCTCCTCTCTCTTCTCTCCTCTTCCTCTTCTTCTCCCTCGTCCTTTCCCTCCCTTGCTCGGGTCTGAGTCCCGCTGGCCCTCCCTCTCCAGCTCAGGAGCAAAGCAAGAATTGCCCGGCTCCCCATCTTGGAAGGTCGCATCAGCATGCACTGTATCCTGAGATGAAGCCTCAGACCATGCAGAGGAGGCCTGACAGGGAGAAAAATCCAGACCAGGAGATTCAAAGGCAGGGAAGTCCCTGGAGATTTAGGGCAGCAGAGGACTTAAAATCAAAGAAGCCCTGGATGAGGCCACTGGCTTTGCCTGGGCGGGGGAGGGCCTCGGAAAGCCCACAGAGCCCGGGCACTCTTCTTAGAGCCCTGAGACTAGAAAGCCATGACACTGGTATGAAACGCAACTGTCATAAGTCTAACTCCGTGGTTCAAAGAGAGGTCTTCAGCCATTCGCAGTGTCTCACGCCTATAGTCCAAGCACTTTGGGAGGCCGGGGTGGGTGGACCGCTTGAGCCCAGGGTTAAAACCAGCCTGGGCAACGTAGTGAGACCTCATATCTACAAAAAGAAAAAAAAGAGAGAGAGAGAGAGAGAAAGAGAGAGAGAGAGGTCTCCAAAAGTAACTCAGGCTTCCTCCAAGAGGGAAATAGGGTGGTTGGAGAACAAGGACAGGAGAGATCTTCTCTCCATGCACTCTTTTATATCTATTGAAATTTAAATTGCTAATTATTACCTCTCATTTTGGTTTTTTGTTTGTTTTGTTTTGTTTTGTTTTTAATTAAAAAAACAGGCTGGGCACGGTGGCTCACACCTGTAATCCCAGCACTTTGGGAGGCTGAGGCGGGCTGATCACCAGGTCAAGAATTCGAGGCTACCAAAAATACAAGAAAATTAGCTGTTTGTAACGGCACATGCCTGAAATCCCAGCTACTCAGGAGGCGGAAGCGGGAGAATCACTGAACCCGACAGGCAGAGGTTGCAGTGAACTGAGATCAGGCCACTGCACTCCAGCCTGGGCAGCAGCGCAAGACTCTGTCTCAGGAAAAAGAAGAAAAAAAGATGTAAGAGGCCAGGTGCAGTGGCTCATGCCTGCTGTAATCCCAGCACTCTGGGAGGCCAAGGCGAGAGGATCGCTTGAGTCCAGGAATTCAAAACCAGCCTAGGCAACTTGACAAAACCCTGCCTCTCCAAAAAATATAAAAATTACCTGGGCATGGTGGTGCATGCCTGTGGTCCCAGCTACACATGAAGGGACTGAGGCGGGAGGATCGTTTGAGCCCAGGAGGTCCAGGCTGCCATGAGCCAAGATCATGCCACCACAGCACTCCAACCTGGGTGACAGAGTGCGATCGTGTCTCAATAAATAAATAGAAACATTTAAAAAAGAGATGGACTCTGGGACTAGACTCACCTAAGTTTAAATTCCACTACAGCCTCTTAGCTGTGGTACATTAGGCAACTTTCGTAACCTCTTTGAGCCTATTTCCATAGATGTAAAATGAAGACAAGAATATCTACTTCATAAAGGTTTTACACAACTGTATAAGATAATGCTTGTAAAAGCCTTGAGCATGGCGTTTGGCTCCCAGGAGACGTGGTAAATGCCGGTAGCTGGAGTTTTTCTTTTTTTGAGACAGAGTCTTGCTCTGTGCCCAGGCTGGAGTGCAGTGGCACGATCTCAGCTCACTGTAAACTCCGCCTCCTGGGTTCAAGCAATTCTCCTGCTTCAGCCTCCCGAGTAGCTGGGATTACAGGTGCCCGCAACCACGCCCAGCTAATTTTTGTATTTTTAGTAGAAACAAAGTTTTACCATGTTGGTCAGGCTGGTTTCAAACTCCTGACCTCAGATGATCCACCTGTGTTTTTATTATCAGTGTGCTGTAAGTCCTAGGGCCACAGGAAGCAACACTGAGACAGCTGGGAATGCTAGCCTCTTCTGTCATGCTCGGTGCAGCTGGGACCCCTGGCTCTGCTCCTGCCCTTTTTGACCCATTGTGCTGCCCTGGCTGCCAGCGCATGAGGAGAGTGAGAAGTGGGGATGGGTTACTGACCTACTGACTGAACAATAGGGCAGGGGCGGGGCGCATCTGGGGGAAGGGCAGTTCTGCGGCATGTACAGGTGGTTGCGTTGCTGTGTGTGCGTGTGTGTGCACGTGCACACATGTGGGGCAGATATTTGTGAGACCTTGTGGAGTAGGTTTGTTTGCAGTGAATGGGTGGAGGGCCTTCCAGGTTGGGGTGTGTGTCTGTCAGTGCGGTTGTGCCTCCTGTGTGTCTGTGGTTGTTTTTCCTTGGTTTAGGATCTGCATCGCCTGAGGCAATCTCATCTGTTGGTGCCCGTTTGTGTATGTGTATAGGGAGGGTCATGGGTTGTATCTGTGGATGATGAGGGTCTGTTGTGTGTCATGAAGGGGTTCTGGGGGTGATAAGGATGTGTTTTGTGTGGTCCGTGGGGGTGTGTGTGAATGGCTGTGAGGGGTGGGAGGCTTGTGCTGTGTCTGTGGGCAACAAAGGGGCTGTGTGTCTGTGAGGGGTGCTGACAGGAGGGCAATTAGGCATCACCTAGCTCTGTAGACCCTTCCAGAATATGAGCAGCCTCGGGGATTCTGCAGGGCAGCTAGATGAAGCAGCCGAACCTGAGTCCTTCCCTCAGGCCACCAGCCTCTTACCTGAGAAACGGCGGGACGGTAGCCCAGGCACTGGCAAACAGGCTGAGGCAGACGGGACACCTGAGAGCATGTTTCCTTGCAGCTTCTCGGGGAGCTTCTGGACGGCTTCTCGGGAAGCGCAGGAAGCAGGAAATGTGTGGAGAGGAGGCAGAGGACGGGTCCAGACGCAGGTGTGTGACTCACTCTGCTCTAGCCTCCAATGGGCAGCAGCAGGATGAAGGGTTAGGAAAGGCCTGCCCCCGGGCTCTGCTGGGTGGGCAGGGCAGCTGAGGCCAGGAAGGCAGCTCCTGGGGTGGGGCCCCAACACCAAGGTCACCGGGAATACCCACAGCCAGCCAGGCACACCAGCTCATCCCACAATACTGGGCTGGGCCCCCACCCCCAGATGCTGCACCCCTCTGGGAAGAAGGGCTGGGCCTGGGCTGGTGGAGGAGAGAGGAACTGGGTCCTTCGACTGAGGAGGACATGAGCCCTAACCTAGAGAAGGACCCAGCCCTGTCCTCAGGAGCTCCCAGCCTGGGCCTTGTCCTAAGAAACCTAGGCTTCAGTGGGCACAGCCCCGAATCCGGTGAGCCCCAAACTGATGAAAAAGACCCAAAGCTGCCTCTAGAGGCACCCCTGTCTTAGGGGACATACAGCCAGTTTGTCTACAGGAGGCCAGTCCAATGGGTGTGATAAAGCTGCGCCTACAGGTGCCCTCAACCGAAGAGGAGACAGCCCTGCCTTCAGAAATGCGCAGCCTCTGGGAAAGAGAAGATTCTGCCTTCTGAAGCCATATCCACAAAGACATCCCTGTCCCCATAGCCCCCAGACTGAAGGAGAAGACAAACCCTTGCTCTGAGGAGCCCCTTGTCTGACCAAGGCAAAGGACCAGAGTTCTAGGACTGCACCTGGGGTTCCAACTTTGCAGGCTCTGCACTGAAAGTTACGCTATTTCTATTCATACCTCTGCCCACCCCTCACCCTGCAACCAAAATATTGGGCTTAGCAGGGAGCAGAGGTGTCAGGCCACAGAGGAAAGCACACTGGGCCACGGCATAGGTGGACATTCTCAAATACCAGCTCTAAGAATCGGACAGATCAGGGTGTAACTGCCATCTCTGGTCCTCAGCTTGAGCCCTGCAGTGAATGTTCTCAGACCCTGCTTCCTGAGTCTGTAGCAGCAAGACATACACCCTACCTCCCACTTAGCATGATGACTGCACATACCAGGAGTTCCGTAAATGAAAATCACTTTATTTACCCAAGCTCCTGTCCCAGTGTCCTGGGGTTGGGAGTCAGCTCCTTTCCCCACATCAGACTGAGTTATAGAACTTGTTGAAAATAAAAGTAGAGCCGAGCACGGTGGCTCACAACTGTAATTCCAGCACTTTGGGAGACTGAGGTGGGTGATCACCTGGGGTCAGGAGTTTGAAACCAGCCTGACCAACATGGTGAAACCCTGTCTCTACTAAAAATACAAAAATTAGCCAGGTATGATGGTGTGCACCTGCAGTCCCAGCTATTTTGGAGACTGAGGTAGGAGGATCGCTCAGGCCTGGGAGACTGAGGCTGCAGTGAGCCATGATTGCATAGCTGCACTCCAGCCTGGATGACAGAGCAAGACCCCATCTCAAAAAAAATAAATAAATAAGCAAGATTCTGAATCAGCAGTGCTGGTAATGGGGCCAGGAAGTGAAAAAAAAAATTTTTTTTTTTTTTTTGAGATGGAGTTTCACTCTTATTGCCCAGCTGGAGTGCTATGACTCGATCTCAGCTCACTGCAACCTCTGCCTCCCAGGTTCAAGCGATTCTGCTTCCTCAGACTCCATAGTAGCCGGGATTACAGGTGTGCACCACCATGCCTGGCTAATTTTTTTTTTTTTTTTTTTTTTTAGTAGAGATGGGGGTTTCTCCATGTTGGTCAGGCTGGTCTCGAACTCCTGACCTCAGGTGATCCACCTGCCTTGGCCTTTCAAAGTGCTGGGATTACAGGTGTGAACCACTGCTCCTGGCCAAGAAGTGAAATTTTAACAAGCACCCAGGTGATTCCAAGGTAGCAGTTCATGGAGCAATACAGGCTTGGAGGGACTCCAGAGGAAGCTGGGGAGAGGAGAGTTTACTCCTTCAGGGGCTCTTTTTCTTTTCTTTCTTTTTTTTCTTTTCTTTTTTTTTTTTTTTTTGTGTGTGTGTGAGAAGGTGTTTTGCCCTGCAGGTCCAGACTGGAGTGCAATGGTGCGATCTCAGCTCACGGCAACCTCTTCTTCCCAGGTTCAAGTGAGTCTCCTGCCTCAGCCTCCCAAATAGCTAGGGTTACAGGCATGTGCTATCACACCTAGCTAATTTTCTATTTTCAGTAGAGATGGGGTTTCTCCAGTTGGTCAGGCTGGTCTCGAACTCCCAACCTCAGGTGATCCACCTTCAAGGGCTCTAACTATGCTTGCCTATCTCCCACCACGGGAATGGCAGCCCTGCTGAGTGAGCCACAGATGTGTGGTTAGGGTAATGGCATCACTGACAGAACACTAAGCTCTGCCCACCCCCAACCTCTTTGAGGACTGGCTGTCCCTGCCCGATGGCCCCAGCCCTGGCTGGGTTAAATTGGGAGCTTGTTAAAGATCCAGCCGTCTGGCCGGGCGCGGTGGCTCATGCCTGTAGTCCCAGCACTTTGGAAGGCCAAGGTGGGTGGATCATGAGGTCAGGAGTTTGAGACCAGCCTGGTCAAGATGGTGAAATCCCGTCTCTACTAAAAATATTTAAAAAATTAGCCAGGCATGGTGGCGAGGGGCAGGTGACCCAGATGTGTTAAGATGAGGTTAGGGAGCGGGGAAGGAAATGGAGAGGGGCAAATCCTGTTTCCTTGAGGTTCCACCCTCAGAGCAGGCCCAGACCCATTCACAACCTCCCACACACTTCCTCCTACCTCCACTGGGCCCCAGGGAAGTGGGAGGGGCCAGAAGGTGAAGCTGGCTGCGGCTGCTCCAGTAAGCAGCTGAGAAGCCACAGCCATAGGGGTGGGGGGAATTCAGATGACTGGAATGCCAAAGGCAGCAGCAATTCTCCTGCCTTAGCTTCCTGAGTAGCTGGGACACAGACACGCACCAACACGCCCGGCTAATTTTTATATTTTTAGTAGAGATGGGAGTTTCACTATGTTGGCCAGGGTGGTCTCGAACTCCTGACCTCTAGTGATCCTCCTGCCTCAGTCTCCCAAAATGCTGGGATTACAGGTGTGAGCCACCGCACCGGGCCTACATTTCATTTTAAAGGTGCAGTTCCCACTTTACATACTAGGATACTAACGCTGAGTTGATGTTTCCAGCTGTACCTGGCTGCCTCCTTCCACCCCATCTCTGCCCACAAAGGCCCTCTTGCCAGCAGTTGGCCCTGAAGCTGGGGAGCCTATGTGCTCCATTAGTCACAGAAAACAAAAAAAGTGGGTCATCCAGCCTTTCATTCTCTCTGGGTCCTGGCGCTCCTCCAGCAAGCCTTCCCTGTCCAGACAGCTCCCCTTAACCTATTCAGGGATGAAGGGGCATGAGAGGATGGCACTGTCATAGCCACAGCCCCGCCCTGGAGGCCAGTCTTGGCTGTGCTGCCTCAAGTCAATGCACAGCACACACCCCTCCCCAGCCAGGTCATCACAGAGATTGCTCCAAGCAGGGTTATAAGAATGTGCCGGGACCACCGCTGATCTTCCGAGTGGGTCTATCACTAAAATGCACCAGAAAGGAAGTGGGAAGACTTTGGTCCATCTAGGTAAATAGGATGTCCTGACTGAAGCCCAAATTCTTCATATGCCATTATGATCTCCCTGGTCTCATCTCACCTCACGTCTGTGCTCCAGGCACAACAAACATTATTCAGTCCCATGAATGGGCTAGGCTCTTCCCTCTAGGCCTTTGCACATGCTGTTTCCTCTGACTGAAACACCTTTCCTCAAGTCCTTCCCATTCTGTGCCAGACACTGTTGTTTCCAGTAGGCATTCTTTCATCCTTGCCAACAAAACTTTATTTTATTGGAAACAGGTGCCCAATCCCAAGGAGTAAGTTTTGGTGTATTGCCCATTCATTCTCCTTGGTGGCTCTCCCAGCCAAACTTACCAACATGGGTCCATGTGACCCATTTTCTTTTTTTTTTTTTTTTCTTTTTTGAAACAAGAGTCTTACTCTGTCACCAGGCACCAGGCTGGAGTGCAGTGGCACAATCTCGGCTCACTGCAACCTCCGCCTCCCGGGTTCAAGCAATTCTTCTGCCTTAGCCTCTCGAGTAGCTGGGACTACAGGCGCACGCCACCACGCTCAGCTAATATTTGTATTTTTAGTAGACACGGGGTTTCACCATGTTGGCCAGGATGGTCTTGACCTCTTGACCTTGTGATCCACTCGCCTCAGCCTCCCAAAGTGCTGGGATTACAGGCTTGAGCCACTGCGCCCGGTGATGTGACCCATTTTCTAACCAGTGACATCTTCCGGGAAAAATTTTGCTTCCTGGACAACTTATTTCTATTTGGTAGTTGTTAAAAGATGTGGTGCTAGAACCTTCTTACAACTATGAAATGCCAAGCCCTCCAGAGAGGATGGAGAAGCATAGTAAGAGCTTGCGTCCTTGGAGGTATTACTGAATGAATGACACCACCACAAACAATACCTGAAACCACCTGTATCCTCTTATGGAAGTAAAATATTCCTCTAATTCTTTTTGCTAGTTATCCCTTGCAGCTAAAACATTCCTAACTGATGTATCAGCCCTGGGTTCCAGTTTTTTTGTTTTGTCTTGAGACAGAGTTTCACTCTTGTTGCCCAGGCTAAAGTGCAATGGCACGATATTGGCTCGCTACAACCTCCACCTCCTGGGTTAAAGCAATTCTTCTGACTCAGCCTCCTAAGTAGCTGGGATTACAGGCATGTGCCACCACACCTGACTAATTTTGTAATTTTAGTAAGAGATAGGGTTTCTCCATGTTGGTCAGGCTGGTCTCTAACTCCCAGCTTCAGGTGATCTGCCTGCCTCAGCCTCCCAAAGTGCTGGGATTACAGGTGTGAGCCACCGTGCCCAGCCGAGTTCCAACTTTTAAAGGGGCCACTTTCTCCAGGAAATATTCCCTGGCTGCTAAAACCGAGATCAAGGGCCCCCTCCTTGGAGCAGTGGACACAGTCTCATTGCCTGTGTGCCCCAGCTGTGAGACAGGCAACAGGGGTCCTGAGGTGTTCACCATTTCTAAACCAGTATATTTGTTCAATGAATAAACACATCTGATATGATTTGAATTTGTGTCCCCGCCCAAATCTCATGCCCAACTGTAATCCCCCAATTGGAGGAGGGACCTGGTAAGAGGTGATTGGATCACAGGGGCGGCACCCTTTGCTGTTCTTGTGATAGTGAGTTCTCCCTATCACTGTCTCATGGTAGTGGGATCTGGCCGTTTCAGTATAGCACCTCCCCCTGCACGCTCTTCCTCCTGCTCTGGCCATGTAAGACGTGCCTCCTTCCTCTTCATCTTCTGCCTCAATTAAGTTTCCTGAGGCCTCCCCAGCCATGCTTCCTGTACAGCCTGTGAAACCACGAGTCAATTAAACCTCTTTTCTTTATAAATTACCCAGTCTCAGGTAGTTGTTCATAGCACAGTGAGAACTAATACCCATAGCTAATTGCTGGCACAGCCTCCTTGAGGGCAAAGGTAAGTTTGCAGATGGCTGAACTAAACCACCACCACTTAAGCTCTAAGGAAGGGGTGTGTGTACCCACATCCTGGAGTGAGATGGGGGTCACTTTGCTTTGCCTGGCTAGAAAAGATCATTGCCCCTACTCAGGACAGTCTGCATTACCTCACGGAATGTATCACTTCAGCAGGGCAACTAAACATTTCCTCCCTCTGCCTCGGTCCAGTTTTAGCCAGAGACACACCCACCCATCCACCCACCCACTCACCCCTGTGCTCTACTTCATGTATGGTTTGGATGTGCTCAGCTGTACTTGGAAGGACAGTAAGACACCCAAGCCTCTGTCCTCTCCCATAAAAAAATCAAAGTTGCACTTCTCATGATATTAAAAGACATTGTGCCTTTCGTAGTCATGGTGCCTGTTTACTCGTCTACAAGACATTGCAAAAAGTAAAGTCTAGTTTTGAGTTACCTAGTTTCTTGTATCTTCACATTTCAAGTGTCACCTTTCCACGTCTCACTTTAGGCCCCACCGGAGGGCTGATTCTGTGGCTGGAAGCAAGCCGGCCTTTGAGCTGGACGCTTCATGTTACTTCATTTAATCCTCAAAACAATCATTATCTTCATTTTACACAGAAATAATAGTTTTGTAGATGAAGACACTACGGTTTGCTCAGGTCTGTCCAATCGCAAAGCATTTCGGGGTTGAGCCAAGCCAGACAAGGGACCCAAAAGGGATAGTACAAGGAGGAATACATCAATAGTTTGGGTATAAAAATTTATTATACATAAAGAACATTACCACTAACAAATGCAGACAAGCTATGACACCATGGTACTGGATGGAGGACAGCTAGCTCTTTGGAAAGTGAAAGGTTTGGGTGGCGTGGGCCTTATGCCACGCTGATTGGTCAGTAGACGGGAGGGCACATGCCAAACGCCACAGGGCACCAGGGCAGCAGGTGCCTGCTCTGAGTGTCCACAAGTGTTCCCTGTCTCATCTGGGGCTTCAAAGGGAGCACACCCAAAAGCTAGCAACTGAAGCGAAGGGGCTTCCTAAGATACCCCAGGCCTGTCTCTGCAGTCACAGCAACACCATTTTAAGCAATATGTTTAATTGGATGATTTCCACAAACTATCCACGAAGTTTCTAACCATCACAATTCAGTGAAGTACAAAACATTAAGTTACAGGCTGTGAGAAGAGAAGGCAGCACCAGTGGTGGCACCTTCCAATCCTGGTGGTTCTAGGGGCAGGGAGAGGGGAAGGTCTTCTTTTTAAACCAAGCCCCTCATTTCAATGTACAAAAGAATTACTCTGATCGATATTAAATTGTATTGAAAACAAAATGGACTAAAAAGCAAATACTACTCTATGTTGGGGCGGAAGTGGGAGGAAAGAATGAGTCCTTCAAAGCAGGAAGGGAGACAGCAGGGGGAAGGTTCTGTGCCTGTGACCCTGGGCGGTCACTCACGCTGCTCCATTTTTACTTTTGGTGGTCTCAGGAAGGTCCGATTTTTCTTCTCTTTCTTCCCCTTTGTATTGGCTTGGAAATTTCGCCAGCTGTCTACACGACCATCTCGACTTTCCTAAGCACAAAGAAGTTTGAGGTGAGGAGACCAGTTAATAAGTGGAAAGGCCTAAACCTGCCCTGCCATCCACCCACCCTCCTGTAGCCCAGCCCAGTTCAGTCCTCTGAAATAATCCAAGGGTAGAACAGAGCTTTCTTCCCACTCCCATGGGCCCAAGAAAGTGTCATAGCGCCCCTAGAAAGCAGGATGAGCTGCAAGTTGAAAGAGGAGGACGAAATGAGTAATAATCATCACAATACCGAGGCCCCATTTGTTGGGGACCTCAAGGCTAGACGTTTAGCATATGGTATTTCTAATCTTCACCAAAAGCTGACTATGGTGTGTACTGCCACCAGCGCTTCACAAATGATAACACTGAGGCTCAAAAAGGTTATATTATCTTCTCAAAGCCACACAGCTAGCTAGCAGTATAGCTACTCTTTCCATTACAGCTTTCTGCTGCCCCCCAAAACTTGGATGGCTGCTCCGAAGCCAGTATAATGCCGAGCCAGTTGTGCAGAGCTGGTCACTAGGACCTCTACCTCATTATCATTTTTTCTCTTTTCATACATGAAGTGGAACAGAAACAAAGTCATCAACTCTGATTAACCAGCCCCTAAGCATGAGTCCTAAACCCTATAGAAGATAAGACTGAATGTTGCCACAATCCAGAAACTGGCCACACACCTGAAGGATATAACCACGGTGTCAAAGAAGAGTCAAGTTCAAAAGTTTTAACTCTCTCTACAGGCAGGACACTGGGGCCACAAGAACTTCAGCATCTACTAAGAGATCTCTAAGCAGGGCACTACTCTATGTTTACCCCTAAATTAACAGTGCAACCCATTGTTCCGGAGCCCACTGGGCAGCTGTGCCTACTACAATCTTAAAAAACCATTCAGGGTGAAAATGTTAGTGTGCTGTAAAAAGAAATTAAATAATAATTTTTTTAAAAAATTTAAAAAGCCATTCAGGCCTCCTCACTGCCTTTGCCAAGGCTACGGAGCTCGCAGGAGGCTGAGCCGGGACCAGCCTCATTCTTCACAGCTCCCCCTCTTCCCCATATATCCCACTTCCCTCTGACTGCCCCACTCAGTCCTGGGAGTGCCACAGGAACCAAGCCGCCTTAATCTGGAATTAGAATCCCTGGCCACCATGGAAATTTACCTCAAAGTTTTTCTGCCACTCTCTTTCTCGTTTGGCTTTTTCTTGAGCTTCGATCTCTTCCTCCCTTTGTCGTTTCCTGGGAGGAAAACCAGATCATAGCATTCATGTGATACTTACAGACTGAATTAACCATACAAGACGGCATCTCCCCACAGAAGCAAGCATATATAGTAAATCAGCACCCTAGAAGTCTACAAAGACAGCTGTCTGCAAAGGACTCAAAGTACATTCATGAATGTCTCAGTCTAAAACACGCAGATGAGACTGTGGGCACGGCTCTGGGGAAAGACATAAATATCCCTATTACACAGATAAAGTAACCAAAGCCAAGCCAACAGCAATCTGAGGTTTTGGGCTCTGTCAGTGACAAAGCTATGTCGAGAACACAGGCCACCTTATTTCAGCAGAATGACCATTACAAACCCAAAGTTCTTAAGTTCTCTGGACAAAACCCTATTCCAAAACAAGGACATTTCACATAACCTCAAATAGCAAATTTTAGTTACTGCTACACACCAAGCAACAATATAAAATACACACAGAAACAAAACTCGGCCAGGTATGGTGGCTCGCTCCTGTAATCCCAACACTTTGGGAAGCTGGGGTTGGCAGATCACCTGAGATCAGGAGTTGGAGACCAGCCTGATCAACATGGTGAAACCCCATCTCTACTAAAAATGCAAAAATAATGCCCTTAATAACTGCTTATTTTACTCCAGGATGTCAGAAAGAACACAAGCCTCTTGATTATAAATAAACTCCCTAAGGACAGAGCTATTCAATAATTCCCAACAGTCAAAGAAGAAACTTCTTACCCTGGTATTCAAATGCTTGACTGTTTTTAGGTAACTATTTTTACAGTCTCTTAAATGATATACTACATCATTTGTTCATTAGGAAAATCACCAAAGACCAATGTTAGTTAATCTAGGTATTTAAACATGGTTTAAATGAAGACACTGCTATGTACCTTTCATGCATCTCTTTGGCTTCTCTCTCTTTCCTTTTAATTTCCAGCTCGGCAAAGAGTTTCATTGTCTGTTTATATACAGCTTGTTTGAACTACAAGAAAATCAAGAACAAAAGAAAATCAGAGTAAATATTTTTATCAGCAACTTGAACCATGTACCTTTCACTTGAAGCCCAAGATAAAGCAGATTAAAACCTGGCACGGGCTGGGCACAGTGGCTCACACTAGTAATTCCAATACTTTGGGACGCCAAGGCAGGAGAATCACTTAAGGTCAGGAGCTCAAGACCAGCCCAGGCAACATAGCGAAACTCTATCTTTACAAAAAATATTTCTTAAAAACTAGCATGCAGGCCGGGCATGGTGGCTCACACCTGTAATCCTAGCACTTTGGGAGGCTGAGGCAGCAGATCACCTGAGGTCAGGAGTTCAAGACCAGCCTGGCCAACATGGTGAAATCTTGTCTCTACTAAAAATAGAAAAATTAGCCAGGCGTGGGGGCACATGCCTGTAAATCCCAGCTATTCAGGAGGCTGATGCAGGAGAATCACTTGAACCCAGGAGGCGGAAGTTGCAATGAGCCAAGATTATGCCATTGCACTCCAGCCTGGGCAACAAGAGCGAAACTCTATCTCAAAAACAAATAAACAAATACTAGCAGGGCATGGTAGTGCACACCTGTAGTTCCACCTTTTCAAACGACTGAGGCAGGAGGATCACTTGAGCCCAGGAGTTTGAGACCACCCTAAGCAACATAGTGAGAGCCCAACTCTACAAAAAATAATAAAAATAAAACATTAACCAGGTGTGGTGGCACACACTTGTAGTCCCAGCTATTCAGGAGGCTGAGGTGGGAGGACTGCTTGAGCCCAGGAGGTCAAGGCTGCAGTGAGCCAATACTATGCCACTGCACTCCGGCCTGGACTCTAGAGCAAGATTCCACCTTTTTTTTTTTTTTAAAAAAAAAGTATACTGACAGTCTTACAAAGATAGGAACACAAGCTATTATTATTTGTTATTATTATTTTTGAAACAGGGTCTCAATCTGTTGCCCAGCCTAGAGTGCAGTGGTGTGATCATAGCTCACTGCAGCCTTAAATGCTTAGGCTGCAAAGATCCTCCCACTTCAGCCCCCAAAGCACTCGAATTATAGATCTGAGCCACCAGAGGTTATTATTAGAATGTATAATATCCACTAAGGTGGGAGGATCACTTGAGCCCAGGAGGTCAAGGCTGCAGTGAGTTAAGATCATGCCACTGGCCAGGCGCAGTGGCTCACGCCTGTAATCCCAACACTTTGGGAGGCTGAGGAGAGCAGATCACGAGGTCAGCAGATCGAGACCACCCTGGCTAACATGGTGAAACCCCGTCTCTACCAAAAATAGAAAAAACTACCAAGGTGTGATGGCACACGCCTATAGTCCCAGCTACTAGGGAGGCTGAGGCAGGAGAATCACTTGAACCTGGGAGGCGGAGGCTGCAGTGAGCCAAGCTCACGCCACTGCACTCCAGCCTGGATGACAGAGTGAGATAACATCTCAAAAAAAAAAAAAAAAAATCACACCACTATACTCCAGCCGGGGTGACAGAGGGAGACCCTATCTGTAAAAAGAAGTACAAAAAATAAGTGAAGGTAAGTGACCCAGCCCCCTGTTACACCAAGTAACAAATCACAATCCCCTCCCTACCAGTTTTTAATTCTTTATTTTCAAGAGTTCTCTTTTTTTTTTTTTTTTTTTTTTTTGAGACGGAGTTTCACTCATGTTACCCAGGCTGGAGTGCAATGGCGCGATCTCGGCTCACCGCAACCTCCGCCTCCTGGGGTCAGGCAATTCTCCTGCCTCAGCCTCCTGAGTAGCTGGGATTACAGGCACGCACCACCATGCCCAGCTAATTTTTTGTATTTTTAGTAGAGACGGGGTTTCACCATGTTGACCAGGATGGTCTCGATCTCTTGACCTTGTGATCCACCCGCCTCGGCCTCCCAAAGTGCTGGGATTACAGGCTTGAGCCACCGCGCCCGGCTTCAAGAGTTCTTAAGAATAGAGCTTATGTTCTTACTGTACCTTTAATTTTTTTTCTCCAGATATAAAGTATTTTAAATATACATGGAAGTACAAAACTAATCCACCATGCAGATTTAATAGGGCCTATATTCTAAAATCAGACACAAAGAGTGATATATGGAGAGAAAGGAAAATTTAAAAGTCCCTAAATTTCTGTGACTTCCCTTTTATCCTGTTACCTGCTAGACACTGCTCACTAAAAGCAATGCTTCAAACCCCACTCCCTAATAAAAACAAACATCAAAGGGATAAAGGAGTCTGTAATGAATAGTTCAGTATCTTTAAAAGCTCCAAACACTGGATAGACAGACACTGGTGATTTCATATTTTTTATATTTCTCTGCTTTTTCCATATTTTCTATCATTAGCATGCATTCTTTTATATTCAGGAAAAAAAAAAAAACTGAAAAAAGTTAGGCCAGGTGCGGTGGCCCACGCCTGTAATCCCAGCACTTTGGGAGGCTGAGGTGAGAGGATCACTTGAGGTCAGGAGTTTGAGACCAACCTGGCCAACATGGTGACATCCTATCTATACTAAAAATATAGAAATTAGCCAGGCATGATGGCGGGCACCTGTAATCCCAACTACTCAGGAGCCTGAGGCAGGAGAATCACTTGAACCTGGGAGGGGGAGGTTTCAGTGAGCTGACTTCGTATCACTACTCTCCAGTCTGGGTAACAGAGTAAGACTCTGTCTCAAACAAACACATACATAAATAAATGTATATTTATATGTTTTAAGTTCAAATAAAATGTTAAAAATATGTGAAATGAATAGCACATATTTATCATTCTTTTGGCTTCTGTCTCTATAACCCACCCATTTGTAGACTTAAACACACAAGATACAATGGCTTCTCCCATATTTAACTCACCAGCTCAGGATCATCCTCCTCTACAATCGTAGGTTTTCCTTCCTTCTTTAATTGTTTTTTTCGCTCTTTCACCTAAAAAGAATTTTTTTTCATCAAAAGATGAGCACCTGTGCTTTGAATATATCCACTGGGCTGTACACATACAATATATGTAACTTTCTGTAGGCACAGGTATAGAACAAGTTTCCATTAAAAAAAATAATCAGCCCCTCCCCTCCCTTCTCAAAAGAACAATGGAATCAAGAAAAATTAGGAACCACAAGTCCTTTTTCTAACCTCATCTAAAATCCAATCTACCAGGAAGAATGAAAGGGGACCAATGGGAGGTTGTCCCCAACTCATCAGATCCAAAAAGTCTTTGATGAAATAAAACTGACTATTCATTTATCTTTCTTGGCTTGTGGTTATGTGTTTACAGCAAAGAAAATATATTTGTCAAGTTTTAGAAGAAGCTACAGAATTTGTGGCAAGTACTGTTTTTCTGGCATTTCTATAACTGCATTCTCGATCATTTTCACTGTGGAACCCTCTTAAAACACACATTATATTAACTGATACTTTTACCACTTTGGCCACTACTGAGATTAAAAAAAAATTAAATATACCCATTCATACAAGGATGACACTACTCCATGTACTGACCAGTCTATTATACCAGCAAAGGCCAAGTGCCCTCTAAGTTCAGAAAGGCCCTATTGCCACCCTGTGGTCAGGAAGCCTAATGACTTTCTTGCAGGCAAAAGACATAGGAAGGGTAACTACCATAATGATTTCAAGAGAAACTGTCAGGCACTTTTCCTATTTCTACCACGATAAGGCCTATAAGCGCCATTTCCAACACATGACTGGCAGGACATAGTTACGGGCCCTTTGTTTCCTTTTTTTTTTTTTGAGACGGAGTTTCGCTCTTGTTACCCAGGCTGGAGTGCAATGGCGCGATCTCGGCTCACCGCAACCTCCGCCTCCTGGGTTCAGGCAATTCTCCTGCCTCAGCCTCCTGAGTAGCTGGGATTACAGGCATGCGCCACCATGCCCAGCTAATTTTTTGTATTTTTAGTAGAGATGGGGTTTCACCGTGTTGACCAGGATGGTCTCGATCTCTTGACCTCGTGATCCACCCGCCTCGGCCTCCCAAAGTGCTGGGATTACAGGCGTGAGCCACCGCGCCCGGCCCTGTTTCCTCTTCTTATCCATTTTCCTCACCGAAACTGGATTCATTATTATGGTTATTAAGTTCTGTTTCAGATTCCAAAGCTCTTCAAGTGAAATGTCACATCCACATTCAATCACAATTGAAACAGCTCTTATAAATGGCCACAAGATTCTTGCCCCAGCAAGTAAAAAGTTAAAAGACCTTTCTTACCTCAGGAAAGCCATACTGTCATTTCCCACCACATGGGAGATTTATGTGTCCCCTCAAGAGCAAACAAAAGTAACACCAGCTATAACTTAATTTCCTTCAATTGAGTTCTTCCCAACTCTTATTATGATGGACATAAACCTCCTCCTATTTTAAAAAAATTTACACCTATCCTCCTGCTAGCCTTTGTCAAGCCTTGTTCCAAACCCTTCACAGGGACAAGAATAAAAATCAAGGGTCAAGGGTCACAGGCTGCTCCACATTTCCAATGTAAGAATGGGGTAAGTGGCAATATGCAATGAAGGGGAAAGAACAACCCTTTCTCCCCAACACAGCACTGGTGGGGAAAGAGGTAGGAGCAGTGTCCTAGCTACTCCTCACCTGAGTTCTTCTTTTCGGGGTGAATTACAGCTTCAGGCACACACTATTCATGACCACCACCACAAAATGGTGGAGAGCATGTTAAGTAGCCACAAGTTGTGCCAGTAGGCATTACTATGTTAACATGTACCCTCCTACAAGGTGCCCAAGGCTTGCTGATACTTCCTGTAAACACAGCAGCACTATAAATACTTACAGTGTGTTCCACGTATTCTTTTCCTGCCTGAATTACATCCAGGGCCCTCTTCTTTTGCTCCTGATCCAGTAGCAACTTGTAAGCTTTGTCCACAGCTAATGCAAAACATTGAAATTAACTGTTTCTGCAAACACCCTCTGAAAGTCTGAACTATACTCAGGTAGTGTAAATGGACTTGTGCTGTCTAAAGCATTCCCTACTTTAATTATTTACTGTCGTTAAACTAATTTTAAAAAAACATTCAACTATAGCAATGACTTTCTTTGAGAGCCTGGGAAAAAATTAAATATATACTCAAGGCTTTAATACACCACATCTGGATTTAATTCAGTGATAAAATTCTTTATGTTCAAAGAAAAAAAAAAATGATCCTATGCAATAACAGTCTTTGTTGGCATATAAAAGTTTTAACAAAGCAAAGTTAAGGTCTACTTCTAAAACAGCAACATTCTGCTTTGAAATGGCAACTGTTCTAATGTAAACCACAGCTTCTTGGTGACCAGAAGACAAAACTATAACAGTCTTTGCTTGATCTAGGACAAGGAACAGTTAGGCCCTGCCATTCACAATCTAAACTCAGAAGCAGGTAAATTTACAAATACCTTCAAAAGCCTTTTGTGCTCTGTCAGCATCATCTTGATTTTTGTCAGGATGCACCAATATGGATAACTACAATAAGGGAAAAGTTGGAGTTGTCAATAAGAGAAACATTGACTAATTTCCAGCCTGCCATGTCTTGTTACAACCAAAAGCTCTAAGGTCCTACAGCAAAAAGAGACTCTTAGCAAGATACATTTTTTAAAAATTAACAAAGCTCTTTAAATGCCCAGAAATACTAATCTTTAACAAACTTCAAGCACCAAAAGGTAAATGTACAACTAGGAAAAAACTAGGTTTTAATCACAATGTTGAGAACAAACGTGCCAGGCACAGAGGATCGCGCCTGTCATCCCACCACTTTGGGAGGCTGAGGTGAGAGAATTACTTAAGCCCAGGACTTCAAGACCAGCCTGAGAAACATAACAAGACCCTGTCTCTACAAAAAAAATTTTTTTTAATTAGCCAGACGTGGTGGTACTGGCCTGTAGTCCCAGCTACTTAGGAGGCTAAGGTGGGAGAATCACTTGAGCCTGGGAGGCTGAGATTGTGCCGTTGCACTCCATCCTGGGCAACAGAGTGAGACCATGTCTCCAGAAAAAAAAAAAGAGAAAGAGAACAAATGGAAGCCTAGCACTACAAAGACGTTGTAATAATTTGGGGGAGGAGGGAAACTTAAAAGTATCAAGTTCCTACCATGTTCCTTATGCAGGCTGAGCACCCAAAATCCAAAATGCTCCAAAATCTGAAACTTTTTGAGTGCTGACATGACACTCAAAGGAAACACGCATTGGAACATGTTGAATTTTCAGATTAGGGATGCTCGATTATTATGCATTCCATAAATATTCCAAAATCTGAAAAAATCTGAAACACTTCTAGTCTCAAACATTTCAGATTAGGGATACTCAACCTGTACTGAGCACTAAGGTGGCTAAAGCAGGTTTGAGACATCACCACTCTCCTAAAATAACTTCTAACCTAAAGCAGTGTTTCTCACTCTGGCTGTGCTCCAACCCTGTGAAGCTTCTAAAAAACACAGCAGTCTAATTTCCACCCTCAGACCTTCTGAGTCAGTCTCTGGCATCTGCACTTTGTAAACCTCTACTAGACTGGGTTTCAGATAATCGTAGGGAATTAGTGCTCGTTCATTTTGTTAGGTGGGAGGTGGTTATGCAAGAAAATGTCCTTTTTTTTTATTTTGGAAGGATACATGCTGAAGTAGTCAGAGGCAAAGGATCATGGTCTACTGCAATTTACTTTACAATGATTCAGCCAAAAACATATAGTTAAATACACAGTTAATGTCAACCAGGTGCGGTGGCTCACGCTTGTAATCCCAGTACTTTGAAAGGCCAAGGCTGGCAGATCACTTGAGGTCAGGAGTTTGAGACCAGCAGCCTGACCAACATAGTAAAACCCTGTCTCTACTAAAAATACAAAAATTAGCCGGGCATGGTGGCACACATCTGTAATCCCAGCTACTCGGGAAGCTAAGGTAGGAGAATCACTTCAACATGCAGGGTGAAGACTGCAGTGAGCCAAGATCGCAACACTGCACTGCAGCCTGGACAGAGCCAGAGCCAGACTACGTCTCAAAATGAACTGTTCAATAGATATGGTGGATATATGAATATTCATTATTCTATTCATTTTTTTTTTTCTTGAGATGGAGTCTCACCCTGTCGCCCAGACTGGAGTGCAATGGCAAAATCTCAGTTCACTACCACCTCCACCTCCCAGGTTCAAGCGTTTCTACTGTCTCAGCCTCCTGAGTAGCTGAGATTACAGGCATGCGCCACCACACTCAGCTAATTTTTGTATTTTAGTAGAGACAGGGTTTACCATATTGGCCAGGCTGGTCTCAAACTCCTGACCTCATGATCTGCCTACCTTGGCCTCCCAAAGTGCTAGGATTACAGGCATGAGCCACCATACCCAGCCTCATTCTTTTTTCTTTTTTTTTGTGAGACAGTCTTGCTCTATCATCTGGGCTGGAGCGTAGTGGTGCTATCCCAGCTCAATGCAGCCTCAGTCTCCTGGGCTCAAGTGATCCCTACCTCAGCCTCCCCAGCAACTGGGACTACAGGCACGTACCATCACGCCTGGCTAATTTTTGGTTTTTGTTGTTGTTGTTTCTAGTTTTTTATAGAGACAGGGTTTCACCATGTTGCCCAGGCTGGTCTCGAACTCCTGAGCTGAAGCGATCTGCCAACCTCAACATCCCAAAGTACTAGGATTACAGGCATGAGCCACTGTGCTACTCCATTCTTTTTTTCTTTTTTTTTGAGACAGAGTTTTGCTCCTTGTTCCCCAGGCTGCAATATAGTGGTGTGCTCTTGTCTCACTGCATCTCTGCCTCCCAGGTTCAAGCGATTCTTCTGTTTCAGCCTCCAGAGTAGCTGGCAGTACAAGCGCCCACCACCACGCCTAATTTTTATATTTTGAGTAGAGATGAGTCTCACCATGTTGGCCAGGCTGGTCTCGAATTACTGACCTCTGATGATCCCCCTGCTTCGGCCTCCCAAAGTGCTGGGATTACAAGCATAAGCCACCACGCCCGGCCCCATTCTTTTTCTATATAAAATTTTTATAATAAACCAGCTACAAAAAAGAACTTTCATAGGTAATTCAGAAACCCACAGTTAAAAAACATGACATACTGTCATTGACAGATAGAAATCAACTAGTTGGAGGCTGGGTGTAGTGGCTCACGCCTGTAATCCTTGCACTTTAGGAGGCCAAGGCAGGCAGATCACCTGAGGTCCGGAGTTTGAGACCAGCCTGACCAACATGGAGAAACCCCACCTCTACTAAAAATACAAAATTAGACAGTTGTGGTGGTGCATGCCTGTAATCCCAGCTACTCAGGAAGCTGAGGCAGAATTGCTTGAACCTGGGAGGCAGTGGTTGCAGTGAGCCAAGATTGCGCCCCTGCACTCCGGCCTGGGCAATGGAACAAGACTGTCCAAAAAAAAAAAAAAAGATTTAAACTACTGTAGTTATATAGCTCCAACACGCATACTCTTTCAATCCATATTAATGATTTAGTAAGAACTCTTAACTTATTAAATTCTTTATGTAGCTACATAAAAAGTTGTTTTGACTATGAACTTGAATGCTTATTAATTTGGGAATGACTGGTAATGCATTATTAGAAAATTTGAAATTTTAGAAAAAGGATAACAGCTAAATGTAAGTATAGAGTAGAGCTTAGGAAGATAAAGATATTAAGTTATATAAGGCAAAATGATTACATAGACTAAGATAAAAAACATCTTGGCTTAACTGCAGATCAGAAAATGACTATGAGCTAGCACTATGGGTGGGGAAAATTACTGTACTGAAGAAACAAGCACACCACTGGATATTAACAAGTATCTCATGCAGAGGCTAAAAATTACATTCAGCACTGGTAAGACACTATTAAAATATGAAGTACATAAGAACATAAAGACGCTAAGGAAAGTTTTTTTTAAAAGACATGGAATATATAGAAAATCCACAATGCAAAGAGAAATTACAGGGACCATGATTATTCAACTCATAGACAAAAAGGCAGCCAGGCACAGTGGCTCATGCCTGTAATCCCAGCACTTTGGGAGGCTGAGGCGGGCAGATCACGAGGTCAGGAGTTCGAGACCAGTCTGACCAACATAATGAAACCCCGTCTCAACTAAAAATACAAAAAATTAACTGGGTGTTGTGGTGTGCACCTGTAATCCCAGTTACTTGGAAGGCTGACGCAGGAGAATCGCATGAACCTGGGAGGCAGAGGTTGCAGTGAGCTGAGATTGCACCATTGCACTCCAGCCTGGGCGACAGTGTAAGACTCCATCTCACAAAAAAAAAAAAAAAAAACTTTGTAGTTCCGCCGGGCTCATGCCAGTAATCCCAGCACTTTGGGTGGCCAAGGTAGGTGAATCATGAGGTCAGGAGTTCAAGACCAGCCTGGCCAACATGGTGAAACCCTATCTCTCCCAGAAATACAAAAATTAGCCAGGCATGGTGGCATTCGCCTGCAATCCCAGCTACTTGGGAGGCTGAGGAGAATCACTTAAGAGAATCGCTTAAACCCAAGAGGTGGAGGTTGCAGTGACCCAAGACATCACCACTGCACTCCAGCGTGGGTGACACAGCCAAGACTTGGTCTCAAAAAATAAAAATAAATAAAAGATAAAATTACAAATGAGGCGGGGCATGGTGGTTCACACCTGTAATCCCAACACTTTAGGAGGCCAAGGCAGGCAGATCACCTGAGGTCAAGAGTTCAAGACCAGCCTGGCCAACATGGTGAAACCCCATCTCTACCAAAAATACAAAAATCAGCCGGGTGTGGTGGCACGTGCCTGTAATCCCAGCTACTCGGGAGGCTGAGGCAGGAGAATTGGCTTGAACCCAGGAGGCGGAGGTTGCAGTGAGCTGAGATCGAGACATTACACTCAAGCCTGGGTGACAAAGCGAGACTCTGTCTCAAAGAAAAAAAAAAATTACAGATCAATGGGGGTCTTAAAGGTAAAAATGTGCTATGAATCATTTGATGTGTTCCCTCCTAGAAGACAGGGTGTTTGGTAGTTACAACTTCATGCAAGCTCTATTATTTTACTTTATACTTATCCTTCTTAATTAAGGAGCTGCAGATACTCTATTTAAATGTAAAATTCATTCTATTCATAGGTAAGCTATGGTCGTTAAATTATTTAAAATTTTATATATTACTATGGGCTTTTTTACACAACAGTTATACAGCCTTAAAAGAAAATAGGTTAAATCGTGGCCCAAACATATTAAGTCATAATAGCAAATACTGAAAGAATCAGTGCTTCATACATTTTCAAAAAAATCAAACAGGGAAATAATACTGTACCTGCCGAAACCTCTTTTTTATTTCTTCATCTGTAACTTCAGGATCGATCTGAAGAACCTGGAAGTATCAAAATCAAAACCATAAAAAAGGTGAAAATAAATTAGATGTATATTTAAGAAGTGCTCAGTAATTATATATATTATAATCAGCATCTAGAATAGTACCTCATGGTCTAGAACACAGGCTGGCACACAGTTCTAGAAATCGTTCAAGAAATATGAATAATCAAATCAATTGTAACAATTATATTGTTTTATGGTTCTCAATTAATATAATGCTTATTTTCTCTTCATCAGAAAAATAATTTATTTTATACCCAGAGACATTTTTACATGAGAAAATTTTGCATTTTTCCTTCATTCATTAAAAAGTTTAACTCCCCCCTCCCTTTATCTTTGCAAATGTCAAGAAAGCATAGTAACAAAAAAGAAAAAATTAGGCCAGATACCTGTTCATCTCAATCCAGAAATTGACACTTTATAATTTACATGGCCCAGGGGTTCTTAATCAGAGTGAATATTAGAATCACCTGTGGAGGCCGGGAGCAGTGGCTCACACCTGTAATCCCAGAACTTTGGGAGGCTGAGGTGGGCAGATCATGAGGTCAAGAGATCGAGACCATCCTGGCCAACGTGGTGAAACCCTGTCTCTACTACAAATACAAAAATTAGCTGGGCATGGTGGTGTGTGCCTGTGGTCCCAGCTACTCGGGAGGCTGAGGCAGGGGAATTGCTTGAATCCAGGAGGCGGAGGTTGCAGTGGGCCAAGATTGCGCCACTGCACTCCAGCCTGAGACTTGGTGACAGAGTAAGACTCTGTCTCAAAAAAAAAAAAAAAAAAAGAATCACCTGTGGAAACCTGCCAGCAATGGCTTGCCACTTTAGGAAAATCTGATTCCAATCCAGTAGAGTGGGGGTAGTGCCAATGGCTGGAAAAACCCCATTTTTTAAGCAACACTTCTTTAAACAAATTTTTTTTTTTTTTTTTTTTTTTGGGGGGT
>NW_022437002.1:317096-341172 GCF_009761245.1 Sapajus apella
AACAAATTTTTTTTTTTTTTTTTTTTTTGGGGGGTACGGAGTTTCACTCATGTTACCCAGGCTGGAGTGCAATGGCGCGACCTCGGCTCACCGCAACCTCCGCCTCCTGGGTTCAGGCAATTCTCCTGCCTCAGCCTCCTGAGTAGCTGGGATTACAGGCACGTGCCACCATGCCCAGCTAATTTTTTTGTATTTTTAGTAGAGACGGGGTTTCACCATATTGACCAGGTTGGTCTCGATCTCTTGACCTCGTGATCCACCCGCCTCAGCCTCCCAAAGTGCTGGGATTACAGGCTTGAGCCACCGCGCCCGGCCTAAACAAAATTTTTTTTTTTTTTTTTGAGACAGTGTCTCATTTTGTTTGAGCAGTGTCTCAATGCGGAGTGCAGTGGCATAATCATAGGTCACTACTACAGCCTCGAACACTGGGGCTCAAGTGGTCCTCTGGTCTCAGCCTCTTGGGCAACCAGGACTCTACATGCATGGAGCACACAACCATGCCCAATGACTTAAAAAAATATTTTTAGACATGGGGTCTCCCTGGCTGGGAACGGTGGCTCATGCCTGTAACCCCAGCACTTTGGGAGCCCAGGGCAGGTAGATCTCTTGAGGCTAGGCGTTCAAGACAAGCCGGGCCAACATGGTAAAACCCCGTCTCTACTAAAAATACAAAAAGTAGCTGGTGTGATGGCACGCGCCTGTAATCCCAACAACTCAGGAAGCTGAGGCACCAGAATCTCTTGAACCTGGGAGGCAGAGGTTGCAGTGAGCCGAGATCACACCACTGCACTCCAGCCTGGGTGACAGAGTAAGACTGCTGCCAAAAAGAGAGAGAGAGAAAGAGAGAGAGATGGGGTCTCCCTATGTTGCCCAGGCTGGTCTCTTGGCATCAAGTGCTGAGATTACAGGCATGAGCCACCACACTTAATGGAAATATATACATTTTTATTTTTATTTTTTTCTTAGAGACAGGGTCTTGCTATGTTCCCCAGGCTGGAGTGCAGTGGCTATTCACAGGCACGATCCCACTACTCATCAGCACAGGAGTTTTGACCTGCTCCGTTTCAGACCTGGGCCGGTTCACCCCTCCTTAGGCAACCTGGTGGTCCCCCACACCCAGGAGGTCACCATATTGATGCAGAATTTAGTGCGGACACCCAATCGGCACAGTGTACTACAGCCCAGAACTCCTGGACTGAAGCGATCCTCCAGCCTCAGCCTCCCGAGTAGCTGGGACTACAGGCACATGCCACTGAGCCAGGCATATATATACATATATTTTTATTATTGTGTAAATGCTTTTTGAACAAAGGAATGTTAGAAGACACACGATTAGGCAGATGATTTTATAGTATAGTCCATGGATTCAACATAGCACCTACTATTATTGCTTATTTGGTATTCAAAACCAGAAAAGGATACTGAAAGGGCAGAGGGTGAAAAGAATTTGTTAGAAGGCCGGGCGCAGTGGCTCATGCCTGTAATACAAGCACTTTGGGAGGCCGAGGCGGGTGGATCACGAGGTCAAGAGATCGAGACCATCCTGGTCAACATGGTGAAACCTCGTCTCTACTAAAAATACAAAAAATTAGCTGGGCATGGTGGCGCGTGCCTGTAATCCCAGCTACTCAGGAGGCTGAGGCAGGAGAATTGCCTGAACCCAGGAGATGGAGGTTGCGGTGAGCTGAGATCATGCCATTGCACTCAAGCCTGGGTAACAAGAGCGAAACACTGTCTCAGGAAAAAAAAAAAAAAGAAGAATTTGTTAGAAATACAGAAGAGCAGGCTCTACTTCAGTCTGACTGAATCTGAAGCAGCAGTTTAACAAGATCTCCAGGTGATCTGCATCACATCAAAGCTAACAAAGCACTGGCAAGGAGTAACAATGAAGGTTAGAAGTTATTCCAAAGTTAACAGAATAGTCAATAAAGGGTGCATAGAGGAAAAAAAATAAGCCTTGAAATCAAAAACACATACCAAAGAAATAAAAACTGAAAAATAACCTGCCCAGTTTAGTCAGATGTTTACAGGGCCTTAGAAAAACCTGGGACCCCTTCCTGTCACCTTACACTAAACTAAAATTAACTCCAGATGGATTAAAGATTTAAACATAAGACCTAACACTATAAAAACCCTAGAAGAAAACCTAGGCAAAACCATCCAGGACATAGACATAGGCAAGGACTTCATGACTAAAACACCAAAAGCAATGGCAACAAAAGCCAAAATAGACAAACGGGATCTAATTAAACTTCAGAGCTTCTGTACAGCAAAAGAAACAACCATTAGAGTGAAATGACAACCAACAGAACGGCAAAAAATTTTTGCAAGCTACCCATCTGACAAAGGGCTAATATTCAGAATCTACAAAGAACTAAAGCAGATTTACAAGAAAAAAACAAACCCACTGAAAAGTGGGTGAAGGATATGAACAGACACGTCTCAAAAGAAGGCATACATGAGGCCAACAAACGTATGAAAAAATGCTCATCACTGGGCATTAGAGAAATGCAAATCAAAACCACACTGAGATACCATGTCACGACAGTTAGAATAGCGATCATCAAAAAATCTGGGGACAACAGATGCTGGAGAGGATGTGGAGAAACAGGAACACTTTTACACTGTTAGTGGGAGTGTAAATAAGTTCAACGATTGTGGAAGACAGTGTGGCAATTCCTCAGGGATCTAGAAATAGAAATTCCATTTGACCCAGCAATCCCATTACTGGGTATACTGTATACCCAGAGGATTATAGATCGTTCTACTATGAAGACATACAAACATGTATGTTCATCCCAGCACTATTTACAATAACAAAGACCTGGAACCAACCCAAATGCCCATCAATGATAGACTGGACAAAGAAAATGTGGCACATATACACCATGGATTACTACGTAGCCATAAAGAAAACAATGGGTTGGGCCGGGCGCGGTGGCTCAAGCCTGTAATCCCAGCACTTTGGGAGGCCGAGGCGGGTGGATCACGAGGTCAAGAGATCGAGACCATCCTGGTCAACATGGTGAAACCCCGTCTCTACTAAAAATACAAAAATTAGCTGGGCATGATGGTGCGTGCCTGTAGTCCCAGCTACTCGGGAGGCTGAGGCCGGAGAATTGCTTGAACCCAGGAGGCGGAGGTTGCGGTGAGCCGAGGTCGCGCCATTGCACTCCAGCCTGGGCAACAACAGCAAAACTCCGTCTCAAAAAAAAAAAAAAAAAAGAAAACAATGAGTTTGTGTCCTTTGTAGGGACTTGGATGAATCTAGAAACCATCATTCTCAGCAAACTGACACAAGAACGGAAAATCAAGGCCGAGCGCGGTGGCTCACGCCTGTAATCCCGGTACTTTGGGAGGCCGAGGCGGGTGGATCACTTGAGGTCAGGAGTTCGAGACCAGCTTGGCCAACATAGTGAAACCCCATCTCAAAAAAAAGTAAAAAATCAAAAATAAAAAATAAAATAAAAAAAGAACAGAAAATCAAACACTGCAAGTTCTCACTCATAAGAGGGTGTTGAACAATGAGAACACGTGGACACAGGGAGAGGAGCATTACACACTGGGGCCAGTTGGAGGAGGCTAGCGGAGAAACAGCAGGGGGTGGGAAGGGATAACATGGGGAGAAGTGCCAAATATAGATAATAGGGGAATGGAAGCAGCAAACTATCTTGCCATGTAAGTACCTATGCAACAACCCTGCATCATCTGCACATGTACAGCAGAACCTAAAGTATGATTAAAAAAAAAAAAAGAAATAAAGAAAAAAGAAAAGAAAAACCTGACAACAAGTAATGTCAAGATTTAGGGCCAGGAACAGTGGCTCATACCTGTAATCTCAGCACTTTGGGAAGCCAAGGCAGGCAGATTGCCTGAGCTCAGGAGTTCTTTTTTTTTTTTTTTTTTGAGCTCAGGAGTTCTTAATTAGCCTGGGCAACACGGTAAAACCCCCAACTCTACTAAAAAAAAAAATACAAAAAATTCACTGGGCGAGGTAGATCACCTGAGGTCAGGCATTCTTGCCTATAATCCCAGCACTTTGGGAGGCCAATGCAGGCAGATCACGAGGTCCGGAGTTAGAGACCAGTCTGGCCAACATGGTGAAACCCCATCTCTAATAAAAATACAAAAAATTAGCCAGGCGTGGTGGTGGGCACCTGCAATCCCAGCTACTCAGGAGGCTAAGACAGCAGAACTGCTTGAACCCAGGAGGCGAAGGTTGCAGTGAGCCGAGACTGCGCCACTGCACTCCAGCCTGGGCAATAGAGCGAGACTCCATCTCAAAAAAATAAATAAATAAATAAATAAACTTTTGAAGGTTATGACAGGAACATACACATTTTCCGACATTAGGGGTACAATAGGGAAGACGGAGAAGGAAGAATCACTTTAAAATGAAAATTTTCAAGTCAGTGCACCCCACTCCTACACCTTCCCAAGGGAGAAAGGAATTGGAAAAGTCACTCAATAGGCAGAGCAAAGTCACATAAGATTTACAGAGGAGGGGAGGTAACTGCTCATACAAAAGTATTCATAAGAGAACCATTAGTTCTGACAAAAAGGACTCTCTAGGGGCAAACCAAAGTCCAAGAAATCCCAGGTGTTCAAAATAAGTGAGAAAGAATAGAAATTGTCCCACACTTATAAAAAAAAGCCTCTGATAAAGTAAGAGCTTCCAACTAATCATGCCAAAATGTAATTCATAAACTCTGATTGATTTCTTTTTAAAAAATAAATTTTGTTGTGTATATTTGGGGCTTACAACATGATATTATGAGATATATACAGATAGTAAAGTGGTTATAGTTGTTTTTGAGCTAAAGGAAAAACTAAAATAGCTACAAGGGAGATTTTGGGGACAGCTGGGCCCATTTGCATGTTGACTATATGCTGCATGAAGTTACTTATCTTGTTTTCCTACGGCTAAAGTTTCCTAAGCTCTAACTTTATTGGAGGCTTTGTGTTTCGTTTTGTTTTTTGAGGCAAAGTCTTGCTCTGTAGCCCAGGCTGGAGTACAGTGGCGAAATCTCGGCTCACCACAACCTCCGCCTCCAGGGTTCAAGCAATTCTCCTGCCTCAGCCTCCTAAGTAGCTGGGACTACAGGTGTGCGCCACTATGTCTGGCTAATTTTTGTATTTTTAGTAGAGACAAGGTTTCACTATGTTGGCCAGGCTGGTCTTGAACTCCTGACCTTGTGATCCACCTGCCTCGGCCTCCCAAAGTGCTGGGATTAGATTACAGGCATGAGCCACCACGCCTGGCCTATTAGAGGCTTTTTTTGTGAAGATGAGATGATTTCTTTTTTTTTTTTTGGAGACAGAGTCTTGTTCTGTCGTCTGTTACCCAGGCTGGATGGAGTGCAGTGGAGCAATCTCAGCTCACTGCAACCTCTGCCTCCTGGGTTCAAGCAATTCTCCTGCCTCAGCCTCCTGAGTAGCAGAGATGACAGGCGCATGCCACCACACTAATTTTTCATATTTTAGTAGAATGGGGTTTTCAGCTAATTTTTTGTATTTTAGGAGAGATGAGGTTTTACCATGTTGGCCAGGCTGATCTCAAACTCCTGAGCTCAGGCAAACCACCCACCTCGGCCTCCCAAACTGCTAGGATTACAGGCGTAAGCCACTGTGCTCAGCCTTTCTATTATTTTGTAATGTTATTTTCCATGACAGTGGTGTCACGGAAGTGTTTTTGTTTTGAGGAGATGCATGCTAAAGTTGCTAAAGTATTTAGGCATTAAGTGTTAACAATGTCTGTAGCTTACTTTACCACATGACTGGGCAAAAAGGAAGAGAGTATATATACATACACACACATACAAACACACACCCCAAAAGTTATTTTTCCAAGAGTTTCATCAGAGCAAATATTCACTGAGTGCCTGCAAAGCCAATCCAACTCCTCTTCCTCTTCTTTGAAGTCAGCTTTATACATTAAGTATCAACTTTTAGAGCACAAAAAGTTTCTAAGACAGCTAGATAGTGTGCTCACTACTTTTCTTAGTCTGTTTTGTATTGTCAGAACAGAATACCATAGACTGAGCAGTTTATAAAGAAAAGAATTGTGGCCAGACAAGGTGGCTCACACCTGTAATCCCAGCACTTTGGGAGGCCGAGGTGGACAGATCATGAGGTCAGGAGTTCAAGATCAGCCTGACCAACATGGTGAAATGCCATCTCTACTAAAAATACAAAACTTAGCCGGGCATAGTGGCACACACCTGCAATCCCAGCTACTCAGAAGGCTGAGGCAGGAGAATCCCTTGAACCCAGGAGGCGGAGGTTGCAGTGAGCCGAGAGGCCCGCCACTGCACTCTAGCCTGGGCGACAGAGCAAGACTCTGTCTCAAAAAAGAAAAAAGAGCCGGGCGCGGTGGCTCAAGCCTGTAATCCCAGCACTTTGGGAGGCTGAGGCGGGTGGAACACGAGGTCAAGAGATCGAGACCATCCTGGTCAACATGGTGAAACCCCGTCTCTACTAAAAATACAAAAAATTAGCTGGGCATGGTGGTGCGTGCCTGTAATCCCAGCTTCTCAGGAGGCTGAGGCAGGAGAATTGCCTGAACCCAGGAGGCGGAGGTTGCGGTGAGCCGAGATCGCGCCATTGCACTCCAGCCTGGGTAACATGAGTGAAACTCCGTCTCAAAAAAAAAAAAAAAAGAAAGAAAATAATTTTATTTCTTATACTTCTGGAGGCTGGGAAGTTCAAGGTTGAGTGGCCATCATCAGGTAAGGGCCTTTGAGATAGCAAACAAGAAGGGGCTGAATTCATGTATATAACAAGTCCATTCCTGAGATAACTAATCCACTCCCAAGATGAGGACATTAATCCATTTGTTGAGGGCAGAGTCCCCATGACCTAACTACTACTTATTAGGCCCCACTTCCCAAAGCTGTTGGGATTAAGCTTCTAACACATGAACTTGGGGGACACAGTCTAACCACAGCTCTACTATTCTCACAGAATTTAAGGTTCAGTAGATAAGGGAGAAACAAGTAACAAGTAATTCTGGCAAAAATGATAAACACCTTATTACCAACATGGCTCTAAGTACACAAGTGTCTTCGGATTCTTGGAAGGTTTTTCTAACTCCTATTATGTCTCAGGCTTTGAGGATATGGAGGGAGAAACATACAGTCTTAAACCTCAGGGAACTAATTAATCATCACACAGAAACAAAATGCTTAACTGTGGCATTCAGATAAATTCCTCAACTCAAACTGTAATAGCAGTCTCCTTTAGGATCTTCTGCTTGAAATAGGAATCCAGTCTTAGGTCACACCTGAACTCTCTGACCTATTAATGATGTGCAAGTTCCAGAGTCCTGTGAGATAAGCACCGTTCTTTCCAAAGTACTGAATTAAGACAAACAGGAAAAGTCTATGGTGCTTGCCTGACAAAGCCTTACAAGTTAAATCAAAAGAAGAGGCCAGGCGCAGTGGCTCACACCTATAATCCCAGCACTTTGGGAGGCTGGGGTGGGCGGATCACGAGGTTAGGAGTTCGAGATCACCCTGGCCAATATGGTGAAACCGTCTCTCTGCTAAAAAAACAAAAATTAGCTAGGCGTGGTGGCGTGTGCCTGTAGTCCCAGCTACTCAGGAGGCTGAGGCAGGAGAATCGCTTGAACTGAGGAGGCAGAGGCTGCAGTGAGCCAAGACTTCACCATTGCACTCCAGGCTGGGCAACAGAGCGAGACTCCATCTCAAAAAAAAAAGAAGAAGAACACAAAGAGGCCAGAATTGAGCAGGGGCACAGGTTCATCGAAGGTTAAGTAAGGAAGTCGGGGAGAGCTCTTAACCTAAGAGTAATTGCCAAATACATAAGAAAGATGCTTGCATAATGGCTAACAGTTAGAAATGTGTCCAAAGGCCGGGCACAGTGGCTCAAACCTGTAATCCCAGCACTTTGGGAGGCCAAGGTGGGGGGATCACGAGGTCAAGAGTTTGAGACCAGCCTGACCGACATAGTGAAACCCCATCTCTACTACAAATAAAAAAAATTAGCTGGGTGTGGTGACACACACCTGTAATCCCAGCTACTCAGGAGGCTGAGGCAGGAGAATCGCTTGAACCCAGGAGGCAGAGGTTGCAGTGAGCCGAGATTGTGCACTGCACTCCAGCCTGGGTGACAAGAGGGAAACTCCATCTCAAAACAAAACAAAACAAAACAAAACAAAACAAAACAAAAACAGTTGCCGGCATGGTGGCTCACACCTGTAATCCCAGCACTTTGGGAGGCCGGGGCAGGCGGATCATGAGGTCAGGAGTTCGAGTAGCCCTAGCCAACATGGTGAAACACTCTCTCTACTAAAAGTACAAAAATTAGCTGGGCATGGTGGCAGGCGTCTGTACAGTAATCCCAGCTACTTGGGAGGCTGAGGCAGGGGAATCACTTGAACCAGGGAGGCAGAGGTTGTAGTGAGCCAAGATCACGCCACTACTCTCCAGCCTGAGTGACAGAGTGAGACTCCATCTCCAAAAAAAAAAAGAACAGTCATGGAGCCCTGCCCACTGCCTGCTCAGACATAATCTTGCACCTTTCAGAATGTGCAACCTCACCATATCTTCACACATTTAAACATACTTCCTATAATGAGAACAAAGGCTACAGAGCAATGAGTTCCACTTTCAGAACCACATTAACTAATAGGGTACTAAAATCCTATCCCCAATAACCTGTCCCTTCTCAAAAAAAAATAAACATTTATTTTTTTTTGAGACAGTCTTGCTCTGTCGCCCAAGCTGGAGTGCAATAGCTCACTGCAACCTCCGCCTCCCGGGTTCAAACGATTTTCCTGCCTCGCCTCCTGGGTAGCTGGGACTATAGGTGCACAACACCAAACCTGACTAATTTTTGTAATTTTAGTAGAAACAGGGTTTCACCATATTGGTCAGGCTGGTCTCGAACTCCTGACTTCAGGTGATCCACCCACCTCAGCCTCCCAAAGTGTTGGAATTACAGGTGTGAGCCATCATGCCTGGCCTATGCTCAATTTTAAAGTATGGCTAGAACATACCACAAATTCTCTATTATCTCTTCAGTACACCATCTTCCCCTATGCCCTCCCCAAAATCATTATCAAAAGTACTCTTCAATATTTGTACATCCATGTATATAGCAACACTTTTCTCAATACCTAAGATGTCCATCAACAGATGAATGAACAAGCAAAATGTGGTATATATATCCATACAAAAGATTACCATTCAGTCTTAAAAAGAAGGAAATTCTGCAATATGCTACAACATTGAAGAACTCAAGACATTGTACTAAATGAAATAAGCCAATCACATAAAAGACAAACACTATGATTCCTCTTATATGAGGTACTTGGTCAAAGTCATAGAAGCAAAAAGTAGAATGGTGGTTACCACGGGCTGGGGAGGGAGGAATGGGGATTTATTGTTTAATGGGTATACAGTTTCAGTTTTATAAGATGAAAAGAGTTAGGGCTGGGTGTGGTGGCTCACACCTTTAATCCCAGCACTTTGGGAGGCTAAGGCGGGTAGATCATGAGGTCAAGAAGTTGAGACCATCCTGGCCAACATAGTGAAACCCCGTCTCTACTAAAATACAAAAATTAGCTGGTCGTGGTGGCATGCGCCTATAGTCCCAGGAGGCTACTTGGAGGCCGAGACAGGAGAATCGCTTGGACCCTGGAGGCGGAGGTTGCAGCGAGCCGAGATTGCGCCACCGCACTCGAGCCTGGCACCTGGCAACAGAGCGAGACTCTGTCTCAAAAAAAAAAAAAAGAAAAGAGTTATGGGATACCAGCTAAAAAAGAAAAAAAGAAAAGAGTTATGGGGATGGATAATAGTAATGGTTGGACAACACTATGAGTGTATTTAAAACCAATGAACTGCATACTTAAAAATGGTTAAGATGGTAAATTTTATGTGTATTTTATAATTTTAAAAATTAAAAATATATATATATTCTTCAAACTTTTTATCTCCCCCTTCCCTTCCTAAGCAATAAATCCAAATCCATTAAGTGAGGTCAGGCAAAGGAGACATCTACTCTGGGTGGGAGTCACGTGGCCCAGAGCACAGCATCATGGTCCACCTGGAACAAGGAAGGGAGTGACCACACAGAGAGTGGTGGCTAGTCACAGGGTGCTGGAGCCCAAATAGGGTGAGAAGGGTATCCACAAAGAAGGACAGCCTGACATGGAGTACAATGCAAGTTAAGAAAGGCATCCCCATAGATAGGCAGGCTGGCACCGGAACATCAGAACCTAAGTAGGGAAAAAATGTCAGCTTGAGAGGGCAGCCAGTGCTGGATTTCAGAGCCCAAAAGGGATGAGGAAAGCAACCATGTAGAAATACAGCCCAACACAGGGTGTCTGAGATCAAGCAGGGTACAGAGGGCGTCCACAGGGGAAGGTAGCCTGGCACAGGGCACAAGAGCCCAAGCAAGGAAATTCTCACAAAAGGCAGCCAAGCATGGGGTATGGAAGCCTGGGTATGGAGAGAAGAGTGTCCAAGTAGGAAGGCACCCAGTGTAAAATGGCAGCCCAACACAAGGTTCAGAGCTCAAAAAATATGGAGAGACCTGGAAAGTGGAGCCAGAGCCCAAGTCAGAAAAGAAAGGAGTTCATGGAGGCTTGACAGAGGATGTCAAAGCCAGAGCAGGGTAGGGAAGATGCCTAGTCAGCAGGGAGGATAAGTGTGGGATGCTGGAGCCCACGCAATGAAAAGAACCCTCGGCAGGTAGAAGGCAGCCTCGGAAAGCCAGGGAGGAGGCCGGGCATGGTGGCTCACGCCTGTAATCCCAGCACTTTGGGAGGCCGAGGTGGGTGGATCACGAGGTCAAGAGATCGAGACCATCCTGGCCAACATGGTGAAATCCCATCTCTACTAAAAATACAAAAACATTAGCCGGGTGTGATGGCACGCACCTGTGGTCCCAGATACTCGGGAGGCTGAGGCAGAAGAATCGCTTGAACCCAGGAGGTGGAGGCTGCAGTGAGCCAAGATTGCGCCACTGCACTCCAGCCGGGCAACAGAGCAAGACTCCGTCTCAAAAAAAAAAAAAAAAAAAAGAAAAAATAAAGAAAGCCAGAGAGGATGAAGGAACACACCCACATCCCACATGGAAGGGTGGCCTGACATGGGAGTTCAGAGCCCAGGTGTGGGGAGAAAGGCTTTTGCATAGACACATCCTCATGCTGCTATCAGAGAACAGTGGGGCGAGGAGAGCATTCAAAGGAAAGGAGTGGCAATGGGAAGTTAGTTGCATACAGAGAGATAAATTAAGTAAATACAGATGTTAAATTCTGTGGGAACCAGCACCAGGTGCACTGGCTGTAATGCTATAATCAATCCCAGTACTTTGGAACACCAAGGCAGGAGGATCACTTGAGGCCAAGAGTTTGAGATCAACCTGGGCAATATAGTGAGACCTCATCTCTACAAAAGAAAGAAGAATAAAGGAAAGATAGTGGGAGCCAGGTTTCTAACTATTAGAATAAATCCTGTAGGGTTGGACTGGAAATAGATGTTGGGTGTAAACATATACTGGCAAATAAATGATCTAAAACTTTTATAAGGACAGGATATTTACAGTTTCAAACCGCCTCCACCTAAAATACTTATTCATTACAAAGGGGAAAAATAGTAACTTCATGACATCTCTTTTTTTTGTCACCCAGGCTGGAGTGCAAGAGCACGATCTCCGCTCACTGCAACCTCCGCCTCCCGGGTTCAAGCAATTCTTTTGCCTCAGCCTCCCAAGTAGCTGGGATCACAGGCACGCACCACCACACCCAGCTAATTTTTGTATTTTTAGTAGAGACAGGGTTTCGTCATGTTAGCCAAGCTGGTTTCCAGCTCCTGATTTGAAATGATCCACCCACTTCAGTGCTGGGATTACAGGCATGAAACACCGCACCCCAGCGGACACCTCTTTAATTAACTGATCTAGTAAAGAGAGTTCTATTAAAGACACCGCTTGAATAGCTGATCTAGTAAATATCATTAGTAAAGTGATAAATGAAAAGTATCTATCACTTTGTAGGTTGCAAAGAGAAGAATGTAACATTACTTCTGTGGTATTTTTTTTTTCTTTTTTCTGAGACATAGTCCTGCTCTGTCGCCCAGGCTGGAGTGCAGCGGCATGATCTTGGCTCACTGCAACCTCTGCCTTCTGGGTTCAAGCGATTCTTCTGCCTCAGCCTCCCAAGTAGCTGGGATTACAAGCATGTACCATAACACCAGGCTAACGTCTTTTGTATTTTTAGTAGAGATAGGGTTTCACCATGTTGGCCAGGCTGGTATCAAACTGCTGACCTCAGGTGATCCACCCACCTTGGCCTCCCAAAGTGCTGGGATTACAGGGTGAGCTACTGCACCCAGTCAACTTCTAGGGTATCCTTGCCGACGTTACATAAACTGAATCAAATATGAAGACACATCAGACAAATCCAAATTAAGACACATTCTACAAAATAACTGGCCTGTAATCTTCAAAAGTGTCAAGATGATAAAATCAAGGAAAGAGTAAGAAACCATTCCAGACTGAAGGAGACTAAAGAGACATGACGACCAAATGTCACGGGAGATTTCAGCACTCCAGCCTGGGCACAGAGCAAGACTCCAAGTCTCAAATGTATCAAAATAAGGAAATGAACATTGATACATTATTACTATGTAATCATCAGACCCCATTCAAATTTTATTAACTGTCCCAAAAATCTTTTTCAGGGCCTGTCACTCAGCTCACTGCATAGCTTACTATAACCTCAAATGGGGCTTGATACATAGTAACAATGTATCCAGAGAGGCCCTGAGAAAGACCTTTTTGGGATAATTAGTAAAATCTGAATGGGGTCTGCTGATTACACAGCAACAATGCATCAATATCCACTTCCTGATTTTGATAGTTTATATTGTGATTCAGTGGGAGGATACTTGTAAAAAATCACATTAAAGGCCGGGTGTGGCGGCTCAAGCCTGTAATCCCAGCACTTTGGGAGGCCAAGGCGGGTGGATCACGAGGTCAAGAGATCGAGACCATCCTGGTCAACACGGTGAAACCCCGTCTCTACTAAAAATACAAAAAAATTAGCTGGGCATGGTGGCGCGTGCCTGTAATCCCAGCTACTCAGGAGGCTGAGGCAGGAGAATTGCCTGAACCCAGGAGGCGGAGGTTGCGGTGAGCCGAGATCGCACCATTGCACTCCAGCCTGGGTAACAAGAGTGAAACTCTGTCCCCCAAAAAAAAAAAAAATCACATTAAAGTATTACAGGGTGACAGACCATCATATTGACAGCTTATTCTTAAAGAGTTCAAGAAAAAGTCTTCATATTATATTTGAAATCTTTGTTAATCTGAGATGGTTTCAAAATGAAAAAGTTCTTGAAAAATTACTCTTCAAAAAACAGAAAATAGATGAACCTTGAAAACATCATGATAGGCCAGGCATGGTGGCTCACACGTGTAATCCAAGCACTTTGGAAGCCAAGGCAGGCAGCTCACCTGTCAGGAGTTCAAGACCAGCCTGACCAACATGGTGAAACCTCGTCTTTATAAAAAAGAAAACATCATGATAAGTGAAATAAGCCAGTCACAAAATAACAAATACTATATGATCCTATTTATATGAGTTTCCTAGAAGAGGTAAATTCATAGAGTAGAGGTTACCAGGGGTCAGGGAGAAAAGGAGGAGTTACCGTTTACTGGATACAGTTCCTGGTTGGGGTGATGAAAAATTTCTGAATATGGACGGTGGTGATGGTTACATAACACTGTGAATGTACTTTAACGCCACTGAATTGTAAAACTAAAAATAGTTTAAACGGTAATTTTTTTTTTTTTTTTTTGAGACAGTCCTGTTCTGTCGACCAGGTTGGAGTGCAGTACAGCACAATCTTGGCTCACTGCAACCTCCGCCTCTGGGGTGTAAGCGATTCTCGGGCCTTAGCCTCCCAAGCAGCTGAAATTGCAGGCATGCACAACCACTCCCAGCTAATTTTTGTATTATTTTTGTAGAGATGGGGTTTCGCCATGTTGGCCAGGCTGGTCTTAAACTCCTGGCCTAAACTGACCCTCCCACCTTGGCCTCCCAAAGTATGGGGGCCAGGCATAGTGGCTCACACCTGTAATCCCAGCACTTTGGGAGGCCAAGGTGGACAGCTCATGAGGTCAGGAGCTTGAGACCATCCTGGCCAACAGGGCGAAACCCCATCTCTACCAAAATAATACAAAAATTAGCTAGGCGTGGTGGCACCTGGCTGTAATCCCAGCTACTTGGGAGGCTGAGGCAGAATTGTTTGAACCAGAAAGTCAGAGGTTGCAGTGAGCCGAGATCGTGCCACAACGATCCAGCCTGGTGACAGAGAGCGAGACTGTCACAAAAAAAAAAAAAAAAAAAAAAAAAAAAAAAAAAAGGCTGGTTGCAGTGGCTTATGCCTGTAATCCCAGGACTTATGGAAGCCGAGGCGGGTGGCTCACCTGAGGTCGGGAGTTCGAGACCAGCCTGACCAACATGGAAAAACCCCCATTTCTACTTAAAATACAAAAATTAGCTGGGCGTGGTGCCATGAGCCTGTAATCCCAGCTACTCGGGAGACTGAGGCAGGAGAACTTGAACCCAGGAGACAGAGGTTGCGGTGAGCCGAGATCGCACCACTACACTCCAGCCTGGGCAACAAGAGCAAGACTCTGTCTCAAAAAACAAAAAAGAAAGAAACGATTAAATAAATTATATAGAATTATTTTTTTTTGCCCCCAGTCTATTATTTTATAAGCCATTTAATAAATAGTTTCTTGGGGATGATATAATACACATTTTCTATGTAGTAAGCATGTATGTATATGTGAGTGTACCCAACTACTTTGTTGGAGTGATTCCTATGGTGTGGAACTGACGGGGCCAAGTTTATGCAAAAATCTACATTTTTGAGTAAACTCCTCAGGATGAAAGTTAAGTTTCCCCACTATTTCTTCATTTCCTAAAGCTGGACAAACATTAGGTATCAATATTTATAAGCAATGATAATGTAACTTATAATGAAATTGCTTTCTCAACTATTAGTATTAACTATAACATCTTCATATACTCTTATAACTCATTTGTGCTATTCTATTTTCCTCTGTTACTTTTTTTTTTTCTTTTTTTTATCTACTGCTACCATTGTACTGTATTACCTCTGTTACTTTTATTTCCACTTCTCATGTAATGTTAGTCTCTTTGTACTGATTTCTGAAGAGTTCATTTACGATTAAAGATTTTAACATTTTGTCAAGAGCTGCAAAAAAGGTGGGCAGCGAGGATACCAAAAAAAAAATTGCAAAAAAATTTTTTTCTTGTTTTTTTTTAGTTGTCAAAATTTTTTTTTTTGACTGGGCACGGTGGCTCACATCTATAGTCCTAGCACTTTGGGAGGCTAAGCAGGTGGACTGTCTGAGCTCAGGAGTTCAAGACTAGCCTGGACAATATGGCAAAACCCCATCCCTAATAAAAATATATAAAAAAAATCAACCAGGCGTGGTGGCACACATCTGTAGTCCCAGCTATTCCAGAGGCTGAAGCATGAGAATTGTGTGAATCTGGGAGGTGGAGGTTGCAGTGAGCCAAGAACATGCCATTGCACTCCAGCTGCTGGGCAACAGAGTGAGATTCTGTCTCAAAAAAAAAAACTGTTCTTTCGGCCAGGCACAGTGGCTCACACCTGTAATCCCAGCACTGTGGGAGGCAGAGGCGGGTGGATCAAGAGGTCAAGAGATCAAGACCATCCTGGTCAACATGGTGAAACCCTGTCTCTACTAAAAATACAAAAAGTAGTTGGGCATGGTGGCGCATGCCTGTAATCCCAGCTACTCAGGAGGCTGAGGCAGGAGAATTGCCTGAACCCAGGAGGCAGAGGTTGTGGTGAGCTGAGATCGCACATTGCACTCCAACCTGGGTAACAAGAGCAAAACTCCGTCTCAAAAAAAAAAAAAAAAAAATTGTTCTAACTTGTAAATTTACCAAACACATTTAAAATGTTATATAAACAAATTTTCATTAACAATATAGGATTAAGGCCAGGCACAGTGGCTCGCCCCTGTAATCCCAGCACTTTGGGAGGCTGAAGCAGGCAGGCAGATCATTTGAGGTTGGGAGTTCTAGACCAGCCCGGCCAACATGGTGAAACTCCATCTCTACTAAAACTACAAAAATTAAGCTGGGCTCATGCCTGTAATCCCAGCACTTTGGGACGCCGAGGTGGAAGAATCACGAGGTCAGGAGTTCAAGACCAGCCTGGTCAACATGGTGAAACCCCATCTCTACTAAAAATACAAAAAATTAGCTGAGTGTGGCAATGGGCACCTGTAATCCCAGCTACTCAGGAGGCTGTGGCAGGAGAATTGTGTGAACCTGGGAGACAGAGGTTGCAGTGAGCTGAGATTGTGCCACTGTACTACAGCCTGGGTAACAGAGAGAGGTGCCATCTCAGGGGAAAAAAAAAAAAAAAAAAAAGCACTGGCTATCGCCTTTTTCAGCCTTAGCCCACCTGAACCCAGATGAATAATAAAAATATCTAAAAAATAAATAAATAAATAAGCATTTAAAACAGCACTGAAGCTGGACATGGTGCCGAAGGCCTGTAATCCTAGCACTTTGGCCCAAGGTGGGCAGATCATTTGAGCCCAGGAGTTCAAGAATGCAGTAAGCCATGATCACGCCACTGTACTTCAGCCTGGGTGACAGTGAGACCCTGTCTCAATAAAATACAATAAAATAAAATCGTATTAAGCTGAGTCAGGCATAGTGCCAAATGCCTGGAGTCCAGCTACTCCAGAGGCTGTGCAGGTCAAGGAGATCACTTAAGCCCATGAGTTCTAAGCCAGGTTGGGCAACATAATGAGGCCCCATCTTGCTTTTCTTTTTTTAAAGAAAAAAAAAAAAAAAGGGAGGCACAGTGGCTCTCGCTTGTAATCCCAGCACTTTGGGAGGCTGAGGCTGGCGGATCACAAGATCAGGAGATAGAGACCATGCTGGTCAACATGGTGAAACCTTGTCTCTACTAAAATACAAAAAATTAGCTGGGCTGGTGGTGCACACCTGTAGTCCCAGCCACTTAGGAGGATGAGGCAGGAGAATCACTTGAACCCAGGAGGTGGAGGTTGCAATGAACCGATATCGCGACATTGCACTCCAGCCTAGCAACAGAGGGAGACTCCGTCTCAAAAATAAATAAATAAAAAGAAGGAGCAGAAGCATTAAGTGTATGATGCTCCATGTTTTTAAGCAAAACAGTTTGAGTGTAAACACTAGTGGCTATTTCTCTTAGGTGGGATTATACATGATTATTCTTGCTTTCTGTATATTTATAACAAATATGACTTACTTTTATAGTCAGCAAAAGTTTAAAGTTATAAAATTAAAATCAAAAAGTATATTCACTTATCTAAAATCTTGTGATCTTTGTTTTGTTGTTGTTGGGTTTTGGCATTTTTTTATTACAGTGAAACAGAAAAGTTTTAACAAGTAGTCTAAATCAAGAATCCTAAATTTATCAGAGCTAACCACTCTTTCACATCTGAAATTAAATCCTTGTATATTTGGGTTGCTAAAAGATGATGGAGAATATGTGACCCTCTCACTTTCCTTAGCTTGCTGCCTCGCCAGCTCTGCTCAGTAAAACCACCCAAGTTTAAAGACAATTTACAGACAGGTTTAATATCCCTAACCCAAAAATCCAAAATCCAAAATGCTTCAAAATCTGAAACTTTTTGAGGGTCAATTGATGCTCAAAGAAAATGCTCATTGACATTCCGAATTTTCTAATTTGGGATGCTTCAACCAGTAAGTAAGTAGAATGTATATATTCCAAAATTCCAAAAAAAATTCAAAATCCAAAAAACTTCTCATCCCAAGCATTTTGGATAAGGAATACTCAATATTGTACTGTACAGATTCCATCACTTTACTCCACCATTTTTCTCAATCCTAACTATGATATAAATTAAGTATGTATTCTGATGTAGGTACACCTGCAGCTATGCAAAGCTCTCCCATTACAGAAGCCCTAGTAACAACAATCACCTCACCTCAAATGGGTTCAAATTGAAGTAAGAGGAACCAGGACGGGTCAGTCTTTCAATCTGATTTTTGGATGTTAGAACCGAGTCTCTCTTCTCTATTTGTTTCACCTAAAATTATGAGGATGAAAAACTTCATTAATAGATTTCAATAATAAACAGAATTGTTTATCTTAACACAATATTTACTGACATGTTCAACAAACATTTATTTGTATGTTTAGCATGTGCAAGACATTTTGCTAAATGCTTTGAGAAATAATTAAAACTACCATTTGTTGAATTTTAACATAAAAACCTTATATGTATTTATTAATCTCAACAACCCTATGTGGTAAATACTGCTATTATACCCATTTCACAGATAAGAATACTGAGGCTTAGAGAAGGTAACTGACTTATTCCCAATTAACCAACTTGTAAGCCAGAATTTTAACTCCAACAGTTTGACCCCACAGCAGGCATCAAAAGGATTCAAAGATAAATAAGTCACAGTCTTTAAAGAACTTCCACTCTAACGATGGAAGATGTACTTGTGGTTATACTTCATTTACAACTTAAAACTTTAAGAAAAAAAATAATAATAAGAGATTTATCTGTGGGGAAAAAAAGAAAAAAATTAAAGAGCAAAAAAAGGAAAACTAGAATCATAGTAAGACATAAAATATAAGCAACATTTAAAACTGTGATAGGAGGGAACAAATAACTCCACCACCTAACTCTAATAGAGTTAGAAAAAACCCAGACTTGGCCAGGCACAGTGACTGTCACCCATAATCCGTGTTTTGGGAGACTGAGGTAGGTGGATTGCTTGAGCTCAGGAGTTGGAGACAAGCCTGGGCAACATGGCGAAACCCCACCTCTATTTTTAATTTAAAAACAAGGAAACAAAGAAAAAAGAAAAATCCCTGACCTGAAGACAATGCCAGGGAGAACAAGCACCAGGCAGTCCCCGGAAAACATTCTTGGTGTCACTGTCAGAGTTGGAATGCTAGTTGGAATGAATCTCTGGTATGCTATATACCATCTTTATTCCTATGGCCAAAACAAGGTTGAAAAGAATTTCATTAACATAAAAAGTCATTCCTTCTAGGCATCTTCCCTCTTCGCTCATTCCCTTCATACTCTCTATCCTCTTTCTTAGATTTACTTATCACTACCTGACACCATGTAGGATATCTGTTAGGGTTTAACCTGCTCTACAGAATGCAAGCTCTAGGAAAACAGGATTTTTCTCTCTTGTTCACTACCGTATCCCCAACACCTAAATAGCAAGCTAGTACACTTCAGATGTTCAATAAACATCAGTTAAATGAATGAGACCAATGTGGTAGCTTATGCCTGTAATCCCAGCACTTTGGGAGTCTGAGGCAGGAGGATCATTTAAGCCCAGGAGTTCAAGACCAACATAAGCAACGTGGCAAGACCCTGTCTCTGTTTTTTAAAAAATGACTGAAGCATCCTTCCTTAGATATTTTTTCCCATACGATTCAAACAAAGGTTAGTATTTGGTTTTTTTTTGTTTGGTTTTTTTGAGATGGGGTCTTGCTCTGTCACCCAAGCTGGAGTGCAGTGGCAGCCTGGGTCACAGAGCTGGGTGATCATGGCTCACTGCAACCTCCACCTCCTGCGTTCAAAGGATCCTCCCGCCTCAGCCTACTGAGCAGCTGAGGCTACATGCAGCACCTGCCAGGTGTCTAGACCTAAATGTAATACTTTGGAGAAACTACTATGTAACAAGCACTGTTACAAATGCAAGAAATAAAAGATGAATGTGATATGGTCCTTACCCCTGAATAGCTCACAGCCTGCTGGGGGCAAGTCTATTCCTCAAACCCACGCCAACCTACGGAGGTCCCATCTCTGTCTTGTTTAACCCTGAGAAAGATGCTTCCGCTTTATTTTTATGAAATGCTTTTTTATACATTAACTCCTTTAGTACTCATGAAAACGCTTATTTTAAAATTAACTCTCTGGTCAAGCACGCTGGCTAACACCTGTAAACCCAACACTTTGGGAGGTCAAGGCGGGAGAAATGTTTTAGCCCAGGAGTTCAAGATCAGCCTGGGCAACACAGCAAGATCCTGTTGCTACAAAAAATAAAAATAAAAAATCAACCGTGCATGGTGACACAGACTTGTAGTCCCAGCTACTCGGGAGGCTGAAGTGGGAGAATCACTTGAGCCCAGGAGGCAGAGGTTGTACATTCCAGCTTAGGCAAGAGTGAAACCCTGGCTCAAAATAAATAAAATTATCTCTCTCGCTTTTACAGATGTGGAACATGGCCGGGCGCGGTGGCTCAAGCCTGTAATCCCAGCACTTTGGGAGGCCGAGGCGGGTGGATCACGAGGTCAAGAGATCGAGACCATCCTGTCAGCATGGTGAAACCCCGTCTCTACTAAAAATACAGAAAATTAGCTGCGCATGGCGGTGTGTGCCTGTAATCCCAGCTACTCAGGAGGCTGAGGCAGGAGAATTGCCTGAACCCAGGAGGCGGAGGTTGCGGTGAGCCGAGATCGCGCCATTGCACTCCAGCCTGGGTAACAAGAGCGAAACTCCGTCTCAAAAAAAAAAAAAAAAAAAAAAAAAAAGATGTGGAACATGAAGATCTGCAAAATTAATGCCTTGTAAGAATTCAATCTCAGTCCAGTCAGGTTAACTGCCTTCCAATAATTTTTTTTTCTAGCCTTTTTCTTTCTTTTTAAAGAGACACGGTCTCACCCTACCGCCAAGAATGGAATGCAGTGGTCTGATCATAGCTCAACAGGGCCTCCAACTTTTGGATTCCTCCCACGTGAGCCTCCCAAAGCGCTGGAAACACAGATGTGAGCCACCGTGCCCGGCCCCTTGCAAGAATTTAATCCGAGGCTGGGCACGGTGGCTCACGCCTGTAATCCAAGCACTTTGGAGGCCAAGGTGGGTGGATCACCTGACGTCGGGAGTTCAAGACCAGCCTGACCAACATGGTGAAACCCCGTTTTTATAAAATAAAAAAAAAAAAGTAAAAAAAGGAAAGAAAAAAAGAATTTAATCTGAGATTCTGATTCCAAATGCCATGCTTTTATTTCATTTATTCATTCATTCACTCAACAAATATTTACCAAGCATCCACGACACACTAGGCGGTGGATACGCGATAGTAAATGAGGCTCAGACCAAGCCCACTGCTGTCCTAACATACCACCAGGCTGTAACCTACTATAAGGCCCCAAACTATTTCACCTCCCTAAACCTCAGGTTCGTCATCTGCAAAATGGGGGTAATATCATGCCTAACTGGCAGGATACACACTGCCTGGCGTTCGTGAATGGCATAAACAACCACGAAAACAACTCCTTACAGAGGACTAAGAAACGTCTTGGGGGCCAAGAAGGCTAAGTCACTCCCAGGAAGGGCCCAGCCTCTGACAGTCCCCGACTCCGCGGACTTGGGGCACTCTGCCCGCGCGCCCGCACTACGTTGGACACACTCGCCACCTCCCTCGATAGGTCGAACACCAGCCCCTCTTTCGTTGCCGGTGGCATCTCCCAGCAGCCATCAGTGGGAGACGCTCACACACCCCTAGACCCCCTCCACCCCGAAGACTGGACTGGAGGAATAGCCCAACGGTCCAGGCCAGGCGGCCACTGCCTTTGTCCACTGGGAAAGTAGGCCCAGGAGAGGTCACCCCTGTGCCACTACTCCTCACTCTGTGTTCACCTCACTGTAGAAGGTCATAAATGCTTCCTCTGTGCTGCCTCCGCCGCCCGAAGTCCCGCTCTCTCCTGAAGCCGCCATTTCCCCGGCCAGCCACCACGTGACCCTTCTGCGCAGGCGCCGCCTCACGTTATTCCTACAGGTCCGCCCCTCTAGCCCGCCTCCCGTCCGAGAGGCTCTTAAAGAGCTCTCAGGCCAACCAGGCACTTTAAACCTAGGTGGGCTTTTTTAAATTTAAACGAACTGCCCATAACATATAATTAGCCGGTTTTTAAATTTTTCATTTTTATTTATTTATTTTATTTTGAGACGGAGTCTTGCTCTGTCGCCCAGGCTGGAGTGCAATGGCACGATCTCAGCTCACTGCAGCCTCCACCTCCCTGGTTCCAGGGATTCTCCTGCCTCAGCCTCCCGAGGAGCTGGGATTACAGGCTCAGGCCACTACTCCCTGCTAATTTTTGTATTTTCAGTAGAGATGGGGTTTCACCATCTTGGCCAGGCTGATCTTGAACTCCTGACCTCAGGTGATCCTCCCGCCTCAGCCTTGCAAAGTGCTGGGATTACAGGCATGAGCAACCTAGCCCGGCCATAATTAACCACTTTAAAGTAAATAATTTGCTTAAGTTATTATTGTTAGGTAAAAAATAATAATAATAAAAGTGAATGATTCAGCAGTTTTTTTTTTTTGTTTATTTTGTTTTTTGAGACAAGATCTCTCCCTGTTGTCCAGGCTGGAGTGCAGTGGTGCAATCACAGCTCACTGCAGCCTCTACCTCCTGACCTCAAGCTATCCTCCCACTTCGGTCCCCCAAGTAGCTGGGACTGCAAGCGCGTGCCACCATGCCCAGCTAATTTTTTGTACTTTTGTAGAGACCGGGTCTTGCCATGTTGCCCAGGCTGGTCTAGAATTCCTGGGTTCAAGCGATCCGCCAGCCTCAGCCTCCCAAATTACAGGCGTGAGCCACAGCGCTGGACTGGCTCAGTGGTCTCTAGAACATTCACAATATTCTGCAACCACCACGACTCTCTAGTTCCAAAATACTTTCATCACCTCAAAAGGAGACCTAGTACCTTTTCTGAGACAGTCTTGCTCTGTCGCCCAGGCTGGAGTGTAGTGGGCGATTTCCGCTCACTGCAATCTCCGCCTGCCAGGTTCAAGCGATTCTCTTGCCTCAGCCTCCCGAGGAGCTGGGATTACCACCATGTCCACCTAATTTTTGTATTTTTAGTAGAGACGGGGTTTCACCATGTTGACCAGGATGGTATCAATCTACTGATCTCGTGATTCGCCCGCCTCAGACTCCCAAAGTGTTGGGATTACAGGCGTGAGCCACCACACCCTGCCAAGGAGACCTAGTATCTATTCAGCAGTTACTCCCTATTCACCCCCTCTCCTCAGTTCCTGAAAACAAGCAATCTGTGTTCTATCTCTATGGATTTACCTATTCTGGGTATTTCATATAAATCGGGAGTTAAACAATATGTGAATAGGTATTTCACATAAATGGAATTAAGCAAAATGCCAGGCAGGGCTGGTATTTTGGTTTACCAGGGCTGGTAACCAAAAGAATATCAATAAAGCCAATTTTAATATTTCATAGAAAACGAAGTTTTTTTGTTTTTTCGTTTTTAGACAAAAGTCTCACTCTGTCGCCCAGCCTGGAGTGCAGATCCCGGATCACTGCAATCTTCGCCTCCCGGGTTCAAATTATTCTCCTATCTCAACTGGCTCACTGCAGTCTCTGCTTCTGGGTTCAAGCAATTCTCCTGTCTCAGCCTCCCAAGTAGCTGGGATTACAGGCATGCCACCATGTCCAGCTAATTTTTTTTTTTTTTTTTTTGAGACGGAGTTTCACTCTTATTGCCCAGACTGGAGTGTAATCACACGATCTTGGCTCACTGCAACCTCTGCTTCCCAGGTTCAAGCGATTCTTCACCCTCAGCCTCCCAAGTAACTGGGATTACAGGCATTCGCCACCATGCCTGGCTAATTTTTTGCATTTTTAGTAGAAACAGGGTTTCTCCATGTTGGTCAGGCTGGTCTCGAACTCCCGACCTCAGGTGACCCACCTGCCTCAGCCCCCCAAAGTGCTGGGATATGCACCCGGCCCCAAAGAAAGTATTTTTATAATCATGAATCTGGCCCAATTCTCTCATCTAAAGGAGAAGAAACGGAGAAGATAAAATGACTTAGAGAAGAGATATAAACTTTGTGAAAGTAAAGATTACTATTGTCTTATTCACATTGATTAAACGGGAGGTGAAGGTTAAGCTTTCCCTACACTCCTACTTATGCTTTTTCCCTACACTCCTACTTATGCTTTTTTTTTTTTTTTTTTTTTTTTTT
>NW_022437002.1:341272-344868 GCF_009761245.1 Sapajus apella
TTTTTTTTTTTTTTTTTTTTTTTTTTTTTTTTTTTGAGACAAAGTCTCACTCTGTCACCCAGGCTGGAGTGCAGTGGCGTGATCCTGGCTCACTGCAACCTCTGCCTCCCAGGTTCCAGCGATTCTCCTGCCTCAGCCTCCTGAGTAACTGGGACTACAGGCACATGCCACCCTACCCAGCTAATTTTTGTATTTTTAGTAGAGACGGGATTTCACCATGTTGGCCAGGATGGTCTCGATCTCCTGACCTTGTGATCTGCCTGCCTCGGCCTCCCAAAGTGCTGGGATTACAGCGTGAGCCACTACCCCCAGCCTACTCTTTTCTACTCCATTGCACCACATTGCCAAAAGTGCAGTTTTAAGCCCATTTAACAATATGTTGTTAACAATGACAACAACAACAACAAAAAACTGTAAAATATTTTTTAAAGGTTTTTTTTTAATTGCATTTTAGGTTTTGGGGTACATGTGAAGAACATGTAAGATTGTTGCATAGGTACACACATGGTAGTGTGATTTGCTGCCTTCCTCCCCTTCACCTATATCTGGCATTTCTCCCCATGCTATCTCTTCCCAACTCCCCACCCGCCACTGTCCCTCCCCTATTTCCCCCCAACAGACCCCAGTGTGTGATGCTCCCCTCCCTGTGTCCATGTGTTCTCATTGTTCACCAATATGAGTGACCAAAGCTTGGGGAAACACAGTCTCAAGAGGTCCTACGAAAGTGTCCCTGAGGTCATCAAGTTATAATAATTTGGATTTTCTTAAGGGGTTTCTTTGGGGGGAGTTTTTTTTTTTTTTTTTTTTTTGAGACACTGTCTTGCTCTGTTGCCCAGCAGGCTGGAGTGCAGTGGTGCCATCATAGCTTGTTATCATCTTGAACTCCTAGGCCCAAAATATCCTCCCAAGTAGCCAGGATTATAATGCATGTACCAACATGCCAGGCCAGTTTTGAGGGGAAAGGGAGGTAGAGATGATGTCTCACTACATTGCCCAAGGTGGTCTCAAACTCTGGCATTAAGTGATCCTCCTGCCTTGGCCTCCCAAAGTGCTGGGATTACAGACATGAGCCACCACACCCAGCCCACAGTTTGGTGCATACATTTCAGGGAGACAGGAGTTACAGGCAAAGATATAAATGAATACATGAAAGATATACATTTAGCCCAAAAAGGTGCGGTATCTTGAAGCATGGGCTTAGAGGTTATAGGTGAATTCAGAGATTCTTTAATTTGCAATTGGTGGCCAGGGCAGTGGCTCATGCCTGTAATCCCAGCACTTTGGGAAGCCGAGGCGGGTGGATCACTTGAGGTCAGGAGTTCGAGATCAGCCTGGCCAACATGGTGAAACCTTGTCCCTATTATTTAAAAAAAAAAAAAGAAAGAAAGAAAGAAAAGAAAAGGAATTTGCAATTGGTTAAAGGAGTAAAACTTAGTCTAAAAATTTGGAGTCAGCAGAAAGAAATGTTTAAGATAAGGAAGGCTGTTAGCCAATACATTGGGTCAGAGTGACCTGTAAATGTGTGTGACTTAACTGTTGTGTGGCATAGCCTTAAGTCCTATTTATAATTCAATATCTTATTTTCACAAAGAGTGTGTTTTGCTAACCTTATGATCTCCATTTCAACATTGATGCTGGTCAGTTGTGCTTAAACACCAAAACAGAGGGAGCATAACAAGATGTGCTTCTGACCTCCCTTACTTTCACAGCTGGCGAAGAATTCAGCTTTGTTTGTTTTTGTTTTTTGTTTTTTGTTTTTGTTTTTTGTTTTCTTTGAGACGGAGTCTCACTCTGTCTCCCAGGTTGGAGTGCAGTGGTGATCTTGGCTCACCGCAAACTCTACCTCCTGGGTTCCAGCAATTCTCCTGACTCAGCCTCCCGGGTAGCTGGGACTACAGTCATGTGCCACCTCACCCAGTCAATTTCTTTTCTTTTCTTTTCTTTTCTTTTTAAGTAGAGATGGGGGTTTCACTGTGTTGGCCAGGCTGGCCTCGAACTCCTGACCTCAAGTGATCCTACTGCCTTGGCCTCCCAAAGTGCTAGGATTGCAGGTGTGAGCCACTGCGCCCAGCCTTGTGTTTTTGCTGTTTTTTGTTTTTGAGATGGAGTCTCACTCTGTGTCCCAGGCTGGAGTGCAGTGGCACAATCTCGGCTCACTGCAACCTCTGCCTCCCGAGTTTAAGAGATTCTCCTGCCTCAACCTCCTGAGTAGCTGGGATCACAGGTGTGTGCCACCATGCCTGGCTAATTTTTTGTATTTTTAGTAGACACAGGGTTTCACCATTTGGCCCAGGCTGGTCTCCAACTCCTGACCTCAGATGATCCACCCACCTCGGCCTCCCAAAGTGCTGGGATTACAGGAGTGAGCCACCGTGCCCGACGGGAATTCAATTTTTAATGATTTTTCTGGTGTCCTTTGGCCAAGAGGGGGTCCATTCAGTTGGTGGCACTGGGGGGCAGCTTGCAATTTTATTTTTGTTAACAATATTAATACAATCCACAAATATTAATTCAGTGCCCACTTTAGCAAGGACCTGATAACTTCACAAGGTGAAAAGCGCAAAGAAAAAAAGAGACCAAAACAGGGAGGAGATATGAGAGAATCCCTGGTGACAGAATGACAGAGAAGTTATATTTAGGTATTTTGCTTTTTTTAGTAGAAACGAGGTGTTACTATGTTACCCAGGAAGGCCTGAAACTCCTTGGTTCAGGTGATTCTCCCGCCTTGGCCTCCCATACCATTGGGATTATAGGCATGAGGCACTGTGCCGGGCCAGGGAAGTTTTCTCTGAGGTGACATTTATGTTGACTGGAGAGTGAAATGTCAATGAAACAAAAGAAGCCTGGGTAACATAGCAAGATCTTGTCTCAACTAAAAATAAAAAATTGGCTGGGCGCAGTAACTCACACCTGTAATCCCAGCACTTTGGGAGGCTGAGGCCGGAGGAGAATCACGAGGTCAGGAGATCGAGACCATCCTGGCCAACATGGTGAAACCCCGTCACTACTAAAAAAAAAAAAATTAGCTGGGCACGGTGGTGGGTGCCTGTAATTCCAGCTGCCCGGGAGGCTGAGGCAGGAGAATCGCTTGAACTAGGGAATAGGAGGTTGCAGTGAACCGAGATCCTGCCATTGCACTCCAGCCTCAAAACAGGGAGAGACTTTATATTTATTTATTAAAATAAATAAATATAAATAAATAAATATTAAAAAAAAGAAAAGGTAGCCGGCATAGTGGCATTCGCCTAAAGTACCAGCTACTCAGGAGGCTGAAGTGGGAGGGTTGCTTGAACCAGGAACGTGGAGCGTTCACTTAGCGGTAATTTCATCACTGCACTCTCTGAGTGCAACAGCGTCAGACTCTGTCTTAAAAAAAAAAAGAGAGAGAGAGCCGGGCGCGGTGGCTCACGCCTGTAATCCCAGCACTTTGGGAGGCCGAGGCGGGTGGATCACGAGGTCAAGAGATCGAGACCATCCTGGTCAACATGGTGAAACCCCGTCTCTACTAAAAATACAAAAAATTAGCTGGGCATGGTGGCGCGTGCCTGCAGTCCCGGCTACTCGGGAGGCTGAGGCAGGAGAATTGCCTGAACCCA
>NW_022437002.1:349868-356345 GCF_009761245.1 Sapajus apella
CCTCGGCCTCCCAAAGTGCTGGGATTACAGGCGTGAGTCACCGCGCCCCTCCAGAACACTGGCACCCCTCATAACAAACGAATGAGATTTACGTATCTCTAAGCCGAGGCACGTCGGACGTCGGTATCCTGGACGTCAGCATCCGGGGACACAGCTCCCAACTCCATGTTTCCCCATTTTATTGACGGTAGCAGGCCAGGGAAGGGAAAACTTCCTTTGAGCTTTGAAATAACAACGACTTTAGGATTGAAGTCGTGGGCTGGGGGTGGACGCCACGCCTCATTCTGATGGGTCCAAGAGCCGAAATTTCGGCTTCTGGCACTCTCCTTACCCAGCTCTCTAAGCTCTTCGGTCATTCTTCTTTCCAGTCCATTGCCCGGAGCCCTTGCTAGCGATTGGCTAAGAATAGGCTCGCCTCTTGCTCGGGATTCGCTGTGAGCTCCAGGAAGCCCGCCTCCGCTCTCCCATGATTCGCTACTTCAGTGTTCATCCGCCCCTCCATCGACCAGATTGGGTGCTTGGTCGTCCCCGTCGTTAGCGCGTACCCAAGTACTGCTTGCTGCGGCAGAGACGCCAGAGGTGCAGCTCCAGCAGCAATGGCAGTAACGGCGTTGGCGGCGAGGACGTGGCTTGGCGTTTGGGGCGTGAGGACCATGCAAGCCCGAAGCTTCGGCTCGGATCAGGTACGCTGCGACAGTGTCCGCTGCCCCAGCCGCGAGGGCGGATCCCATCTTCGCTTCCGCATCTTTACCAGTGTCCCTGTCTCTTTGCAGTCCGAGAATCTCGATCGGGGCGCGGGCTCCATCCGGGAAGCTGGTGGGGCCTTTGGAAAGAGAGAGCAGGCTGAAGAGGAACGATATTTCCGGTGAGGCTCACCGGGTCCCAAGTCCAGCCCGAGATCTCCCAGGGCTTTCCAATCCTTAAACTGCCAATCGCCCCACCTATTCCTACCTGGTGCCTTGGGGCATCCCATCCCCCAGCAGAACTCTCGGGGCCCTTGATGTGCCGACCGTTGCCACCTATAGGGCACTCCGAGTTCCCTGCAGAACAGGCTCAGGCCCCCAAACCATTTCCACTGGCGAGTCTCCAAAACAACCCACGGCTCAACTCCTTCTTTATCATTACCATCCCCCGCTTGGAGTTCTCCTCTGGTCGTGCGAAACGCCCCCAGATTCTTCGCACAGGGTCTAGATCCCACCATGCAATGCTCGCCTCCCAGCCTGACTCCCTCGGCCCTCACCCACCTGTCACCCCCTCTACGCTCTCTTTCCTCCCCAGCACGCCTTAGCTTTGCAAGCCTGCATGCATTCAGGCTTCTCGGGCGTTTCCAGACCCCCGACTCCACGAGTGAGGGTCATGGGAGCTGCTTATGGTTGGACTACACCATCTCCTAAAGGCTTTTGCCCTACTCAGCTCAGCCTAGACCTGTAGATTTCCCTCTCCTGCTTGGGAGTATGGAATGGGCTGGGCCTATCTACTCCCTTTCCCAGCCCTGAGTTATCTTTAACTAACTTCTGTCCACTCTGGAGAGCAGTGAGGAATTAATCTTGCTTTTGCTTGTCCTTTGGCCGTTCACTTCTGCCTTCTGTTGAGAATTATCACCATGCACCTGCCATACTGTATAGAGACAAAATACAGCCCTTAAGAGACTATCTAATTGAGCCCCTACATTTTATAGTTAGGAGAACTGAGGCCTAAATGTGGCCAAACCAACATTGTAATTCAGTCCCTTCTTGGGACCTAAATTGAACTGCCAACTACTGCCCATGCAAGAGACCCATTTTTGGCCTTACAGTGGGCCATGCGTGTCTATAGGCAAAGAAAGCCCTAGACATATTAAAATAGGAGATGGGTATTTGTCTTTTAACCACACCCTTTTGTCTTCCTCATTTTGTTCCTTTGTTTCCTCCCAAAGGGGAGTCAAGTTCCTTGGGTTGTTCCTTGCTTAGGTATTAGGGACTTGTGTCACATCTCTCTGGAGTTTTCTATTGCAAAGAGGAATCCGAAAGCAATAAGCTGTTAATGATGGAATTTAAGCCACTAGCAGCAGTGGAATCATTTTGGTCTTCTCCTTAAGATGGCTACACCTCAATTTAAGATGGGGTATTCTTTCACTAGTTGAGGAGTAGAAGAGGATGACCAGCCAGACTCCCATGGGATTGGGACACCTGTTCCTTGCTTAGGTATTACGAGTTATGCTTAGAGATCTGTTTGGGGTGAAGGATTGACATTAAACCCTGAGCCACTGTGTCTTTGTAGAGCACAGACTAGAGAACAACTGGCAGCTTTGAAAAAACACCATGAAGAAGAGATCGTTCATCATAAGAAGGAGATTGAGCGTCTGCAGAAAGAAATTGAGCGGCATAAGCAGAAGATCAAAATACTAAAACATGATGATTAAGTGCACACAGTTCCCTATAGAATGGCACATGTCATTGCCCACTTCTGTGTAGACATAGTTCTGGTTTAATTAATATTTGTCTGTGTGCTACTAACAGATTATAATAAATTGTCATCAGTGAACTGTGTTTGATGCCTTCTTCTATCTGGGAGAGATAGAGGGACAGACACTAATGAACTACTAAAATGAATTAGAGGGGTCCCTGCATCAGTAAACCCACAAACAAAGCACAGTGTGATACGTGCTATGAAACAACGCAAGTGGGGGGATGGGCATGACATAGAAAAGGTACCCCTCCCAGTCTAATTAGAAGTGTTCAGAGAACGCTTCTTGAAGGATAAATCTCAATCTAAAGCATAAAGATGAGGAGCAGCCTGGAGATCAGAAGGAATCATTGCTTCAAAAGATACAATTGGGCCAGGTATGGTGGCTCACACCTGTAATCTCAGCAGTTTGATAGGCCAAGGTGGGCAGGTCACCTGAAGTCAGGAGTTCAAGAACAGCCTGGCCAACATAGTGAAACCCCATCTCTACTAAAAATACAAAAATTAGCCAGGTGTGGTGGCATGCACTTGTAGTCCCAGCTACTCGGGAGGCTGAGGAAGGAGAATGACTTGAACCTGGGAGGTGGAGGTTGCAGTGAGCCAAGATTATGCCACTACATTCCAGCGTGGGTGACAGAGTGAGACTCTTGTCTCAATAAAAAGGATAAAATTGAAAGCACCATTAGTTAAAACAGCATTTTGCATTTTTAAAATGGTTTAGAGGACACTTAATATGAGCTAGTCATCCTTGTTCTAATTTTGTAGACTGAGAGAACTGGAATTAGAAAACATGTGATTTATACAGTCACTCAGCACCTTGGAAGTGAGACTTGTGTCCAGGTTTTATGACTTCAAGTCTGTTATTGGCAGAAAATCAGAATTATTTCTTAGGTTATATTTTGCTTTGCCAAGTATGTTTTTGTTTAAAATTAGACTTAAGGGCCTTGTATAACTAAATTATTATACAAACTAGTATAAATCCTCTAGGCAAAAAAATTTGAGGTGACCTTTGGGCCATTAGCAAAACATGTTCAGTTCACCAATTTAGTAGAGTATTTGCCCAGGATTGTAATGAGTTATTTGTTCAAAACCCTATCTATCTCACAAAGGCTTCTAGGGCCATTGAGTGATAAAAGCTTGGAGAAGTCACACTGACCTTGTCCACAACTTGCCCATGAAACTGAACACTGAGCAAGGTGTGGTTGTGCATGCCTGTAGTTCAGCTACTTGGCAGTCTGAGGCAAGATGATTGCCTGAGCCCAGGCATTCCAGACTTGGCTGGGCAGCATTGTAACCCCAACTCTTAGAGACAAAGAAACACTAAACTTTGAATTACAATGATGGTAATGTTGCTGAATCTCAGCGCTGAGGCCTCAGTAGTGCCTATTTTTCAAGTAGCCAGCACAAAATGAAGTTCAAGAAACAATCATACTGGCCAGGTGAGGTCTGTAATCCCAGCCCTTTGGGAGGCCAAGTCGGGTGGATCACGAGGTCAGGAGTTCAAGATCAGCCTGACCAACATGGCAAAACCCCGTCTCTACTGAAAATACAAAAATTAGCCAGGTGTAATGGCGGGCACCTGTAATCCTCGCTACTCAGAAGGCTGAGGCAGGCGAATCACTTGAACCCAGGAGGCGGAGTTTGGAGTGCAATAGTTCGATCTTGGCTCACCACAACCTCTACCTCCTGGGTTCAAGTGATTCTCCTACATCAGCCTCCCAAGTAGCTGGGATTACAGGCACGTACCACCAACACAAAATAATTTTTTGTATTTTTAGTAGAGATGGGGTTTCTCCATATTGCCAGGCTGGTTTTGAACTCCTGATTTCAGGTGATCCGCTCACCTTGCCTCCCAAAAGTGCTGGGATTACAGGCGCGAGCCACTGTGCCTGGCCTAGATGGTACATCTTTACTGAGGAAACAATTTAGGAACATTAATTGCTCTGGGCGACAGAGCAAGACACCATCTCAAAAAAAAAAAAGAGAAAAAAAAATAGAAACAATCATACAAAGATCAAATGCCTTTTCTTTTAATGTGATTAACAGAATAACACTTGAAAAGTTTAAAAATGTGGAATAACACTTTAAAAGTTAAAAGATGTTTTAGCAAACATCTTTCATTTTGCATACTTTTTTTTTTTTTTCTTTTGAGACGGAGTTTCGCTCTTGTTACCCAGGCTGGAGTGCAATGGCGCGACCTCGGCTCACCGCAACCTCCGCCTCCCGGGTTCAGGCAATTCTCCTGCCCCAGCCTCCTGAGTCGCTGGGATTACAGGCAGACGCCACCATGCCCAGCTAATTTTTTGTATTTTTAGTAGAGACGGGGTTTCACCATGTTGACCAGGATGGTCTCGATCTCTTGACCTCGTGATCCACCCGCCTCGGCCTCCCAAAGTGCTGGGATTACAGGCTTGAGCCACCGCGCCCAGCTAATTTTGCATACTTATAACAAAAAAAAAGGCATACAAAATCCCCTAAATTGTACGTGATAGTGTTTGTTTTTGTTTTTGTTTTACGTATAATCAACAATTGTCTTACTAGGAGTAATGTTCCTAAATTGTTTCCTCAGTAAAGATGTACCATCTAGGCCAGGCACAGTGGCTCGCGCCTGTAATCCCAGCACTTTTGGGAGGCAAGGTGAGCGGATCACCTGAAATCAGGAGTTCAAAACCAGCCTGGCAATATGGAGAAACCCCATCTCTACTAAAAATACAAAAAATTATTTTGTGTTGGTGGTACGTGCCTGTAATCCCAGCTACTTGGGAGGCTGATGTAGGAGAATCACTTGAACCCAGGAGGTAGAGGTTGTGGTGAGCCAAGATCGAACTATTGCACTCCAACTTGGGCAACAAGAGCGAAATTCCATCTCAAAAAAAAAATACAAAAATTAGTCGGATCTGGTGGCATACATCTGTAATCCCAGCTATATAGGAGGCTGAGGCAGGAGAATTGCATGAACCTGGGAGGCAGAGGTTTCAGGGAGCTGAGATCATACCACTGCACTCCAGCCTGAGAGACAGCGAGAATTTGTCTCCAAAAAAAAGAAAGTACCATCTATTGTCATATATTTTATTTTACATAAGAATCAGTCTGGCCAGGCACGGTGGCTTGCGCCTATAATTCCAGCACTTTGGGAGGCCGAGGTGGGTGGATCACGAGGTCAAGAGATCGAGACCATCCTGGTCAACATAGTGAAACTCTACTAAAAACACACAAAAAAATAAGCTGGGCGTGGTGGCGCGAGCCTGTAGTCCCAGCTACTGGGGAGGCTGAGGCAGGAGAATTGCTTGAACCCATGAGGCGGAGGTTGCGGTGAGCCGAGATCGCGCCACTGCACTCCAGCCTGACTAACAAAAGCGAAACTCCGTCTCAAAAAATAATAATAATAAATAATAATCAGTCTATGATTGAAAGAACCAAGCAAAAAGTTGCAACTTTAAAGTGATGATGAAAGAATCATAGCTCGGGCCAAACACAGTGGCTCACGTCTGTAATCCCAGCACTTTGGGAGGCCGAGTTGGCAGATCACCTGAGGTTGGGAGTTCCAGACCAGCCTGGGCAACATGGTAAAACCCCCATCTCTACTAAAAATACAAAACTTAGCCGGGCGTGGTGGCGGGCATCTATAGTCCCAGCTACTTGGGAGCCAGAGACAGGAGAACCACTTGAACCTGGGAGGCAGAGGTTCCAGTGAGCTGAGATTGCGCCACTGCCCTCCAGCTTGGGTGACAGAGAGAGATGCTGTCTCAAAAAAAAAAAAAAAAAAAAATCATAAAAATAAATCTGAATTAAAAAAAAAAAAGAATCACAGCTTGAATTCTTAAAAAGATGAGGCCGGGCGTGGTGGCTCACGCCTGTAATCCCAGCACTTTGGGAGGCCGAGGCGGGTGGATCACGAGGTCAAGAGATCGAGACCATCCTGGTCAACATGGTGAAACCCCGTCTCTACTTAAAATACAAAAATTAGCTGGGCATGGTGGCGCACGCCTGTAGTCCCAGCTACTCGGGAGGCTGAGGCAGGAGAATTGCTTG
>NW_022437002.1:356445-399891 GCF_009761245.1 Sapajus apella
TAACAAGAGCGAAACTCCGTCTCAAAAAAAAAAAAAAAAAAAAGATGAAATAGGCTAATTTCAGCCAGATATGGTGGCTCACATCTGTAATCCCAGCACTTTGGGAGGCCAAGGTGGGCGGATCACCTAAAGTCAGGAGTTCAAGACCAACCTGGCCAACATGGTGAAACCCCGTCCCTACAAAAATACAAAAATTAGCTGTCCATGATGGTGGGTGCCTGTGATCCCATTTACTCAGGAGGCTGAGGTGGGAGAATCACTTGAACTTGGGAGGTGGAGGTTGCAGTGAGTCAAGATCACGCCATTGCACTCCAGCCTGGGCGAGAGAGCAAGACTCTAACCAAAAAAAAAAAAAAAGATTAAATAGGCTAATTTAAATATATCTGAACTTTGTGAAAATGGTAACTCGTGTTCTTTTTGTTGTGATACACCTGTGGTTAATTTTGCTACCTTGCTGCAGTAAAAGCAAGATGTAAGATGTAAATACATACAGAGTAATATCACAAACATGTTTAAATCCTAAAAGAATTTATGTGACATGAGCCAGTAATCACAGAAAAGGTAGCACAGGTCATAGGTTTCACCTGGAACCTAGAAGGACCCCCAGGTGGTTCTTAGAATCGGGATAATTTGGAAAGTACTATAGCAGTGGTTCCATCATCACCTGGGAATTTGTTAGAAATGCAAATTCTCAGGCCCCACCACAAACCTGCTGAAACTGGAGGTTTGACTCAGCAATCTTTTTTTTGAGACAGAGTTTCACTCTCATTGCCCAGGCTGAAGTACAATGGTGTGATCTCAGCTCACCACAACATTTGCCTCCTGGGTTCAAGTGATTCTCCTGCCTCAGCCTCCCAAGTAGCTGGGATGACAAGCATGTACTGCCATGCCCAGCTAATTTTGTATTTTTAGTAGAGACAGGGTTTCTACATGTTGGTCAGGCTGGTCTCGAACTCCCGACCTCAGGTGATCCGCCACCCTCAGCCTCCCAAAGTGCTGGGATTACAAGCATGAGCCAACACGCTCTGCCTTGACTCAGCAATCTTTTAACAAGTCTTCCAGTTGATTCTGTTATGCATGCACTGAAGTTTGATGACCATTGTAGTACAGGTAGTTTCTCATGGAATCTGCTAGCATTTTTGGATATACATGTTTATAAAGACAGAATATTAGGTATAATAAAAGTAACTATATGTGTTTAATATAGTTCATAATATGAATGTGACTTTAGGATTTAGAAATAAATGGTTTTTGTTTGGAACTTGTTAACATTTGAAAACACAGCATTCCACAGAATACAATTTGGGAAATACTTCACTTGCATAATATATGTATTGCCTTAGTCAAAATTCTTTTTTGTCCTCCACTCCCACTGCTTCACTTGACTAGCCTAAAAAAAAAATCCTTTTGTTTACATGTAACAGAAACCAGCACTGGCTGTCTCAAGGGGAAGGAAAAGACTAATTTACCGGAAGAAATAGGGCTATTGTCTCACAGAATCTCAAGAAGACTTCAACAAACAAGACTCAGGAAAGAAGGGGACTGCAGTAGCCAGACTAGTTCTGTGAACTGCAGGAACTGATCTGTCTAAGCAACTTCCAAACCCTCTGCGTCAGAATTGTGCTGGCTGGGCTGAGCACAGCGGCTCCCTCTCTAATCCCAGCACTTTGGAAGGCTGAGGCGGATGAATCACTTGAGCCCAGGAGCTCGAGACCAGCCTGGGCAATATGACCAAACCCCATCTCTGTGGAAAACAAAAGAAATAGCCAGGAGTGGTGGCGCAGGCCTGCATTCCCAGCTACCTGGGAGGCTGAGGTTGAAGTGAGCAATGATCACAGCACTGTACTCCAGCCTGAGCAATAGAGAGAGACTATGTTTCCAAAAAAAAAAAAAAAAATTAGGATTCATTGGGGTGCTTTTTTTTTTTTGTCATTTGAAAGACTTCTATAGAATTTTATGCAGTGAAGTTATTTAACAATCGCACAATTAATAGAGCACTTTAAAATTATTGAGTCATTAAATCTCATATTTTTAGCAAACAGATCCATTCCATTAGTTTAATTTTATACCCAAAGTAACCAAAGCAGGGAATTGTGAAGTAGTTTTCACAAGGTCACATAATCAGGTTTGTGCTGATCAAGGTCTTCACTTCAGAACTCTTGCTCCCACAACCTTGAGTTGCAGTTCCAATCCAGTGCTTCAGCTACCTATTAGCTCCCTCTTCAATGTGGGGGAATGAGAGGTACATGGACACCTGGGGATGGGTGGTAAAGATAAGGGCTCTTGGCAGTAAACATAGAAGTGCTAGCGGTTGGTGTTGGCATCAGCCTTTTGGCTGTGACATAAACCCCATCAGCATGTCTATGCATGCCTGCATGTTGCAGATGTTTGCAACAAAACCTAGTTTGAGATTTTCACAACAGTAAGTCTAAAGTTGTAGTTCCCAGGCTGGGCGCAGTGGCTCATATGTGTAATCCCAGCACAATGGGAGACTGAGGCGAGCAGATCACCTGAGGTCAGGAGTTCGAGACCAACCTGGCCAACATGGTGAAACCCTGTCTACTAAAAACACAAAAAATAGCAGGGTGTGGTGGCACACACCTGTAATCCCAGCTCCTCGGGAGACTGAGGAAAGAGAATGACCTGAACCTGGGAGGCGGAGGGTCCAGTAGCAGAGATCATACCACTGCATTCCAGTTGGGCAACAGAGTGAGACTCCAACTCGAAAACAAATAATAAAATAATAAAGTTGTAGTTCTCAGCACAGGTTTCTGCTTCCCAGAAATGTTAGCCAAAAAAACAAACAAAACCTCAAGAGCAATTAAATCCAAATCTCCAAGACTGAGGCCTGGGAATTAGTGGGGACATACTTCATTTTATAGTGCTTCATTTTCCTGAGCTTCACAGATGCTGCGAATTGAAGGTTTGTGGCAGCCCTGTATCGAGCACTATTGGTGCCATTTTTCTAACATTATATGCTGACTTTATGCCTCAATGTCACATTTTGGCAATCCTCTCAATATTTCAGATTTTCTCAATATTATCTATTAGGGTGATTTGTGATCAGTGGTTTTTGATGTCACTCTTGCAATTGTTTTGGGGTCATGAACTTAATCGATAAATGTTTGTGTGCTCTGACAGTGCTACCAACCTGCCATCTCCCTGTCTCTCTCCCTCTCCTCAGGCCTTCCTATTCCCTGAGACACAACAGCACTAGGCTAATCAATAACCCAACAACAGGCTCTAAGTGTTCAGATGAAAGAAGTCTTTTGTCTCTCTTTTTTTTTTTTTTTGAGACCGAGTCTTGCTCTGTCACTCAGGCTGGAGTGCAATGGCACACTCTTGGCTCACCGAAACCTCTGCTGCCTGGGTTCAAGTGATTCTCCTGCCTCAGCCTCCTGAGCAGCTGGGATTACAGGCACACACCACCATGCCCGAATACTTTTTGTATTTTTAGTAGAGACGGGGTTTCACGATGATGCCCAGGCTGGTCTTGAATTCCTGGCCTTAAGTTATCTGCTCACCTCGGCCTCCCAAAGTGCTAAGATTACAGGTGTGAGCCACCACAACCAGTCCAACATTTTTTTAGATGTGATACTATTACACACTTAATAGACTACAGCACAGTGTAATTTTTTTTTTTTTTTTTTTTTTTTTTTGAGACACGGTCTTGCTCTGTTGCCCAGGCTAGAGTGCAGTGGAACAATCTTGGCTGACTGCAACCTCTGCCTTCTGAGGTCAAGCAATTTTTGGGCCTCAGCCTCCCAAGCAGCTGAGATTACATGCATGCATAAAAAGAAATAAAAAACAACAAAGTCCTGACCTCATGGAGTTTATATAATCTGAGGGAAGCAAAAAACAAACAAGTAAGTACACACATTAGGTGGAAGAAAATTAAAGTAGGGTAAGAGGACATGAAGTGGCTGGAGGCAAACTATTTTTTTTTTTTTTTTTTTTTTTTTTTTTTAGACGGAGAGTTTCACTCTTGTTGCCCAGGCTGGAGTGCAATGGCGCCACCTCAGCTCACTGCAACCTGTCTCCCAGGTTCAAGCAATTCTCCTGTCTTAGCCTCCCAAGTAGCTGGGATTACAGGCATACACCACAATGCCCAGCTAATTTTGTGTATTTTTAGTAGAGACGGGGTTTATCCATATTGGTCAGGCTGGTCTCGAACCCCTGACCTCAGGTGATCCACTGGCCTCAGCCTCCCAGAGTGCTGGGATTACAGGTTTGAGCCAACCTCGCCCAGCCTATTTTATATTGTCTGATCTGATAAGGTTGTGATGTTATATAGAGAGTTTGCTGATAAGAGAGAGGCCTGAAGGACATAATAGTGTGAAATAGGAAGACACAGAGCATTCCAAGATGAGTTCAAATAGTAGTTGCCCTGAGGCAAGAGTATCTTAACGTTGTCAAAGAACTGCCAAGTGGTTTGGCAGGGTGACTGACACCTGTAATCCCAGCACTTTGAGAGGCTGAGGCAGGAGGATCACTTGAGGCCAGGCATTTGAGACAGCCTGAGCAAGACAATGAGACCTTGTCTCTACAAAGAAAACAAAAATCTTTTTTGAAACAGGGTCTCACTTTATCACCCAGGCTGAAGTGCAGTGGTGCAATCACAGCTCACAGCAGCCTCGACCTCCTGGACTCAAGCCATCCGCCTGCCTCAGCCTCCTGAGTAGCTGGGACTACAGGCATGCACCACCATACCTGGCTGATTCTTTTTAATTTTCAGTAGAGACGAGGTCTGACTATGTTGCCCAGGCTGGTCTTAAACCCCTGAGCTCAACCAAAACACTTGCCTCAGCCTCCCAAAGTGTTGGGATTACTGGCATGAGCCACCACCCCTTGCTAAAAAAAAAATTTTTTTTAAGTAGCTGGACATGAGGGCACTCATCTGTAGTCCAAGCTGCTTCAGAGACTGAGGCAGCAGTATCACCTGAGCCCAGAAGTTTGAGATTACATTGAATTATGATTGCACAATTGCACACCATCCTGGGCAACAAAGCAAGAACCTGTCTAAAAAAAGAAAAAAAGAAAAGCAAAGTGACCAAAAAAGCTGCAATAGAGTGAGCATGGAGGAGAGAAATAGGAAATAATGGGCAATCGCTGTATGTGAAGTTGCACACCCTGTAGCAGAATTTCTACTGGACATTCCATTCCATTTGGTTTGATGCAATTGGCTGACTATGACCTGGTCTTATCAAGAAAAATAAACACCTCAGGTTAATGAGTGAAGAAGCAAATGTGTTACTTAAAAGAGCGTGGATAACGAGATGAGAAATGCTGGTTGTAATCCTCATTCTGCCTTAAATTTTTACCTTGAGAAGTGTGTGTGTGAGCAAGAGTGGAAGGAAGTAAAGATGAAAGGGGGAAGGTGCAAGACTATCATGGAGCTTTGTTTTTTTGTTTTGTTTTGAGACAGAGTCTCACTCCGTCACCAGGCTGGAGTGAACTGGCACAATCTCAGCTCACTTCAACCTCCACCTCCCAAGTTCAAGCAATTCTCCTGCCTCAGCCTCCTGAGTAGCTGGGACTATAGGCATCTGCCACCATGCGCAGCTAATTTTTGTATTTTTAGTAGAGACAAGGTTTTACCAAGTTGGCCAGGCTGGTCTACGAACTCCTGACCGCAAGTGATCCGCCCGCCTCAGCCTCCCAAAGGTGTGAGCCACCGCGCCGGCCAATCATGGAGCTTTGAATACCATGTTAAGGAATCTTGATCCTGTTCAAGAGTTTTGAACTCAAGTTTCTACAAAGGCCAGGCAGGTAATGTAAATGATCAAGTGTTCCATTTGTTACTATTATGGGAAGTGAGAAGCCAAGTCTGGTTGTGGGACCCTGGAATGCAGTCTCAGTGTTGCCAGATCTTCCTGTTTTCCAACGGAATTCATAAATTGGAGATTTTAAAATCTTAGTAAATTATTCAAACCCGGTGGACTGAATAATATACATTAGTAAACCAAATTATGACCTACCGCGTATCCAAGTACAACCAGGACAATGCAAGACAGAAAGAGTTTTGTGCCCAGAAGTGTCTGGGTCAGAGTATTTTTGGATGTCTTTGCTTATCTGAGCTATTTATATTTGCCTCTCATGTCACCTGTCTGATCCTGGCAGCCAGATTTTGGCCATTACTCAGCTCTGTACTCACCCGCACCACCCACCCCACAAGGATAGCACCACTCCCGGCTAACTTCCAAACGTATATTTAAAAGAAGGAAAAGAGGGGGGAGAAAAAGAAAGAAATGAAAAGCAGATTGGGCAGTTCAGCCTCTTCTCGTGGAGGCGGAGCCGGGCGGAGTCAGGGGCGGGCCGCCTGGCCTGCACCAATCAGAGCCCGGTTGATAGGCAGAGCCTGGAGACTTCGAAGACACGCCCCTCGTCTCTTCGCCTGCGGAAGCGAAGCCACGGGGATTCGCTTCCGTAAGCAGCCTGCAAACCAGCCTGAGCCTATCTTGCGCGCCGCTGCGGGCTACTATTGGCTGCCGAGAAACCCCGCCCATCTTCCTGCCGATTGGCCGATGCGGTTTACGTAAGAGGAGCCTGTTGCTGAGCGAAGTCTGTTCTGCAGTTTTCGCTAAGGAAGTTTTAGCTCTGAAACCGCACTGGGCGCCCTGGGGTCAAAAAAAGCAATACAAGCCATGGTTTATTAAACTGCTACTAAATGCCAGGCTGTGTGCGCCAAACTTTTAATACTAGTGGTTGTAGCCACCTTTCTTGAACACCCACCACTATCAGCCAGTCCCTGAGCCAGATCCTTTAAAATAACCATAAAAATATAAATAATAATTACAGCTTATTGAGCATTTCATTTGCATCAAGACTTGTTAAGGGGTTTGCATACATAAACTCTCATTCTCACAACAGGACGGTGCAGGTAAATTATTGCCTATTTAACATGCAGTCCTGTAGACCCAGCTATTCTGGAGAGTGAGGTGGGAGGACTCAGGAGCGCCAAACTGCAGTGAGCTATGATCACGCCACTGCACTCTAGCCTGGGCAACAGAACGAAAACTGTCTCAAAGAAAACAAAAACATAATAAAACAAAAACAGGAAACAGGTTCAGAGAAGTGAAGTGACTTGCTCAGGTTCACAAAGAAAGGGTTGGAATTGGCACCTTCAACTCCGACGTCCTGATTCCAAGTGTAGCTTTTTAGGGAGGGGGTCGGGGTACAGAAGTCCGCTGGGGATAGGGAAAGGTATGACAGGATGGTGGCGGGCCAGAGGCGTTGTTCCAGGGACAAGTCTCAGGGTGATTCTCTGAGATTAGGATGTGTAGAGCCTCTGGGAGTGAAGGGATGGGGAAGGAAGGCAGACCAGAAGAAAGAGAGAAGTTGTTCTTTCTCAAAATGTGATGCTCCTATTAAGGTGTAGGTAGCCCTGGATCCCGAAATTCTAGTTTCCACTCCGTGGCCAACTTTCTAGGGCAAATTCCTTCCTCTCTCTTGACCTGAGGCTTCCTGCCTTTTAAGAGAGGTAGTAAGCCAAAATAATGGAAGTGCATTCGGGCTGTGAAGTATTTGGGGACTCTGGCACTTTCTGACAGCAGGGGGAATCTTCAGCAACCACAAGACCTTACTCACCTGTTGCCTGGCCTCTTTTCAAGACCTTCAGGCGGTGATATGGACCCTGACAACCCTGTAAACTCAAAACGGTTTGGGCCAGCTCTTTCCCAGTGCATTCTGACTGAGCTATAGCAGGATCTGGCCGGCAGGGGGCGTTAAGGAACCGCTCAGCGGACAAAACTAAAACTAAATCAATTACGCAATTTGCCCAAAAGCACCCAGTGCGTTAGTTTTCACATTTTAAAGAAGCGCAAACGTTTCCAAACCTGAAGATTTCTGTCCTCAGTATGCAATTGAGGAAGGCGAATTATATGCACTGCCAGTTCTCTGAGGCACCAGTTGTCACCATAGCGGCTTTGGAAGATTAGTGCTAATTTCTATTTCTTTGTTTTACAGGGAGGGAAACAGATTCTAAGAGCTGGGAAAAAAAATTCAGTTTGGGTTAGTTGGCTAAAAGCTAGTACTCGAGTTGCCCGACCCCTGGGAAGTGCTCTTAGGAGATAATTGGCTTTGTTTCTGGAAGTCTGTGGTTGTCCTGCCTTCTAATGTACAACTCCAGAGGACAATTTTGGTTGTGTAGCTTGACAGCTCAGCGCCTGTCAGCTCTGTGCAGGAAGGACCTCCCTCAGCACCTAGCACAATGACTGCTTAATAAGTAATTTAATTACTGTATGAACAAGCCTTGGAGGGTGGGTCTCCTTTGGCTTTATCAAACCAATTGGAGTGGAACTTCTTATCTGAAAGCTCCCCCTGGGCAGGAATTGTATCTGAGATTAGCGAGTGGGGAAGGAAACCAAGAAGAGCTCAGAAAATGACATCTGGGGTAATAAATCACAGTCCCCAGAATGGTCCCATTATAAGGTCATTATAGTAAAGTGATCCCAGAATTTGAGACTAGAAAACTAATTCAGGAAGAATGAATACAGAACAGGTTAGAATCACATAAAGGTCATAATCTGAAAGAGGATCTAAGCTGAAGACATCTCAAAAACATTTCAAATCCAGTCTAGGCAGGTGTATCTTTGGGACTGGAATGTGATTGAGGAATAAAAATAGCTTTGGCCAATCAGTGGCCTCAACATAGCTGATGCAAGAGTTGAGAGTATGGCAACAGGAGAAGGAGATCTTTACCGAACCAAAAATACAAGGCAGTGGGGAGGGGACGAATGTGCCCAGCCAGTGGCACCCTGCCATGCCCTGCTGGGCTAGCTTCACCACTAGATTTCCCAGAGCCAGGCACAGTGCCTAGTACACACAAGATGGTAAATAAATATTTACTGAATGAAAGAGAGAAGGAAGGAACTGGAGCCCCAACCAGCAGATAGTTGCTGAGTAGGGCGGTTCAGTAATTGTCTTTTCACTTGCACAAATTCCAGCTGCCCTACCCACCTTCAGATGATAATTTGGCTTTCAGTAAAGGCTCTCCTACATTACAAAGAGGAATGCCCTGGCCTCTCATTATAGGTCCCTTGACAGTTATGTTTTTCACTCCCAATTAATATATCTGCTTTAAGCATCAGTTCCTTCTGCCAGCCTTCTTCCTACATATTCATGTGTTTGTCTCATCAATGGAGTGGTGGAGTTTCTGCATAGGAGTCATTTCTGCCTGGGTTTGAATCCTTATTACTAAGCTATCTGACCTTGGCCCAGACATGTTACCTCTTGAGCCTCAGTTTTCTCATCAGTCAGATGGAGACACAATAGCCTATTTCACAAGACTGTGGTGAGAGTTACTTGAAACAGTGATGTATCCTGAATTCTTGCTGGTGCTCAGTAACTCTTAATGTCTGTGCTTCTTCCTGGCTTTTCTTTCTTGGAGACTACGTCACAAAAGATCAGTTAATAATAAGGCTAGGCATGGTGGCTCACACCTGTAATCCTAGCAATTTGGGAGTCTGAGATGGGCAGATAGCTTGAGCTCAGGAATTAAACACCAGCCTGGGCAATGTAGTGAACCCCCATCTCTACAAAAAATACACAAATTAGCCAGGCATGGTGGTGTGCACCTGTAGTCCCAGCTACTCAGGAGGCTGAGATAATAGAATCATTGAACCCAGGAAGCAGAGGCTCCAGTGAGCTGAGATTATACAACTGCACTCCAGCCTGGGAAACACAGCAAAACTCCATCTCAAAAAAAAAGAGAAAAAAAGAAAAGAAAATTAGAATTTTGGGTCAGGTTCAGTGGCTCATATCTGTCTGTAATTCCAGCACTTTAGAAGTTGAGACTGGGAATTTGAGACCAGCCTGGGTAACATACTGAGACCCCTGTCTCTACAAAAAATAAAAAAAAATTGGATGGACAGCATAGTGCACACCTATAGTCCTAGCTACTCGGGAAGATAGTTTGAGCCCAAGAGTCTGAGGTTAGAGTCAGCTATGATCACACACCACTACACTCCAGCCTGGGTGACAGAGTAGAGGGAGACTGTCTCAAAAAAGAAAAAAAAAATTCAAAGAATTTTTCGCTTTTCTTTCTCACAAACTTAATAAGTAAGTGAAGCTTTGGGAATGATTTAGAGACTTCCTTAAAGATTCTAAGGAGTTATTCAACAGAGGAGCGTAACTCATATACATTCATTCAAAAATATTCACTGACGACTCACTACAAGCATATCTTGTTTTACTGTGCCGCACTTTATTGTGCTTCACAGATACTGAATTTTTTTTTTTTTTGAGACAGTCTTGCTCTGTCTTCCAGACTGGAGTGGTGCCATCTCGGCTTACTGCAAACTCTACCTCAGCATTCCGAGTAGTTGGGATTACAGGCGCTTGCCACCTCGCCAGCTAATTTTTTTCTTTTTTTTTTTTTTTTTTTTTTTTTTTTTGAGACGGAGTTTCGCTCTCGTTACCCAGGCTGGAGTGCAATGGCACGATCTCGGCTCACTGCAGCCTCCGCCTCCTGGGTTCAGGCAATTCTCCTGCCTCAGCCTCCTGAGTGGCTGGGATTACAGGCACGTGCCACCATGCCCAGCTGATGTTTTGTATTTTTAGTAGAGACGGGGTTTCACCATGTTGACCAGGATGGCCTCGATCTCTTGACCTTGTGATCCACCCGCCTCGGCCTCCCAAAGTGCTGGGATTACAGGCGTGAGCCACCGCGCCCGGCGCTAATTTTTGTATTCTTAGTAGAGACAGGGTTTTTCGATGTTAGCCAAGCTGGTCTCGAACTCCTGACCTCAGGTGATTCACCCACCTCTGCCTCCCAAAGTGCTGGCCACACCATGCCCCGCCACATGCTGCATTTTTTACAAATGAACGTTTGTGTCAACCCTGCCTCAAGCAAGTCTATCAGTGCCATCTTCCAACAGCGTGGCTCACTCTGTGTCTCCCATCCACATTTCAGTAATTCTCATAATAGTTCAATCTTTTTCATTATTATTATATCTGTTATGGTGCTCTGTGATCGTTTATCTTTGTTGTTACTACTGTAACTGTGTTTGGGAGCCAGACATTATGCCCACATAAGACTGCAAATTTAACTGATAAATGTTCTGTGTTCTAGCTGCTCTACCAACCTGGCGGCTTCCCTGTCTCTCTCCCCTTCTCCTTGGGCTCCTGTTCCCTTAGACACAACGATATTCAAATTCGGCCAATTAATAATCCTACAATGGCCTCTAAGTGTTCAAGTGAAAGGCAGATTTGCTTGTCTCTCACTTTATTTATTTACTTATTTATTTGAGACAGGGTTTTGCTCTGTCGTTCAGGCTGGAATGCATTGCTCAAGCAATCCTTCTGCCTCAGCTTTCCAAGAAGCTGGGATTACAGGCATGCACCACTATGTCCAGCTAATTTTCTTATTTTCTGTAGGGACAGAGTCTTGTTATGTTGCCCAGGCTGGTCTCAAACTCCTGTGCTCAAGCTCCTCCTTCTGTGGCCCCTCCAAAGTGCTGGGATTATAGGCATGAGCCACCGAGCCTGGCTGCATGTCTTTCACTTTATTTATTTATTTATTTTTTGAGACGGAGTTTCGCTCTTGTTACCCAGGCTGGAGTGCAATGGCGCAATCTCAGCTCACCGCAACCTCCGCCTCCTGGGTTCAAGCAATTCTCCTGCCTCAGCCTCCCGAGTAGCTGGGACTATAGGCGTGCACCACCATGCCCAGCTAATTTTTGTATTTTCAGTAGAGACGGGGTTTCACCAAGTTGACCAGGATGGTCTCAATCTCTTGACCTCGTGATCCACCCGCCTCGGCCTCCCAAAGTGCTGGGATTATAGGTGTGAGCCACCGTGCCTGGCCGTCTTTCACTTTAAATCAAAAGCTAGAAATCAAGCTTAGTGAAGAATGCATGCAGAAGGCCAAGACAGGCCAAAAGCTAGGTCTCTTAAGCCAAATAGCCAAGTTGAAAATACAAAGGAAACATTCTTTTTTGTTTTTTGAGATGGAGTCCCACTCTGTCACCCAGGGTGGAGTACAATGGTACGGTATCGGCTCATTGCAACCTCCGCCTCCTGGGTTCAAGTGGTTCTCTTGCCTCAGCCTCTCAAGTAGCTAGGATTACAGGCACACACCACCACACCCAGCTAATTTTGTGTTTTTAGTAGAGACAGGGTTTCACCATGTTGGCCACGCTGGTCTTAAACTCCTGACCTCATGATCCACCTGCCTCATCCTCCCAAAGTGCTAGCATTACAGGCATGAGCCACTGCGCTCAGCCAAAAAAATCATTCTTAAAGAAAAATTTTAAGTGCTACTCCAATAAACACATGAATGACAAGAAAGCAAAACAAGCCAACAAACCAGGTGCTGAGATGATACTGGCATTTTTGTCCATACAGTTTTTTGATTTTTGAGTCTTGCTGTGTTACTTAGGCTGGAGTGCAGTGGTGTGATCTTAGCTCACAGCAACCTTCACCTCCCAGGTTCAATCGGTTCTCCTGCCTCCTGAGTGGCTGGATTGCAGGCACCTGCCAGTATACCCAGCTAATTATTATTATTATTATTATTATTTTGAGACAGAGTCTTGCTCTGTCACCAGGCACCAGACTGGAGTGCAGTGGGGCAATCTCGGCTCAACTGCAACCTCCGCCTCCTGGGTTCAAGCAATTCTCCTGCCTCAGCCCTCCGAGGAGCTGGGATTACAGGCGTGCACCACCACACCCAGCTAATTTTCTGTATTTTTAGTAGAGACGGGGTTTCACCATGTTGGCCAGGATGGTTTCGATCTCTTGACCTCGTGATCCACCCACCTCAGCCTCCCAAAGTGCTGGGATTACTGGCGTGAGCCATCATGCCTGGCTAATTTTTGTGTTTTTAGTAGAGACAGGGTTTCACCATGTTGGCTAGGCTGGTCTTGAACTCCTGACCTCAAGTGATCCACCTGCCTCCCAAAGTGCTGGGATTACAGGAGTGAGCCACTTCGCCTGGCAATAAAATATTTTTAAATTAAGGTATGTATTTTTTTTTTTTTTAAGAAAAAAAGAAGAGAGAAAGCTTCCACAAAGAATGTGGAAGGGGACCCCAGAGGGGAAATCTCTGTACTTTTTTTTTTTTTTTAGGCAAATGCTGTTACACACTTAACAGACTACGGTATAGTGCAAACATGACATTTTTTTTTTTTTTTTGGCCACAGAGTTTTCCCTTGTCACCCAGGCTATAGTGCAATGGTATGAGCTCAGCTCACTGCAGCCTCTGCCTCCCGGGTTCAAGCGATTCTCCTGCCTCAGCCTCCTGAGTAGCTGGGATTACAAGTGCCTGCCACCATGTGTGCCTAATTTTTGTATTTTTAGTAGAGATGGGTTTTTGTCATGTTGTCCAGTCTGGTCTCGAACTCCTGACCTCGTGATCTGCCTGCCTCAGTCTCCCAAAGTGCTTTAATTACAGGCATGAGCTACTGTGCCCAGCTCTAGATTATTTTTTTCTCTATACATAATCAAAGAAATTTTACCTAAAATTTTATTTTAAGACAGGGTCTTTTTTTTTTTTGAGACAGCGTCTCACTCTGTCACTCAGGCTTTAGTGCATTGGCATAATCATGGCTCACTGCAGCCTCAACTGCCTATGCTCAATCGATTCTCCCACCTCAGCCTACCAAGCAGCTGGGATTATAGGCACATGCCACCACACCCTGCTGATTTTTGCATTTTTTGTGAGTACAGGGTTTCTCCATGTTGACCAGGCTAGTCTTGAACTCTTGGGCTCAAGAGAGCCTCGTTTTTGGCCTCCACAAATGCTGGGATTACAGGTGTTAGCCACCATGCCTGGCCAATTTTACCTTTCTGAGTTCTAGTTTCCTCACGTTGTACAAGTGGTCAATACGATAGATATTCCAGTATCAGTAGAGGGAAGTGGTGAGATATGTACACAATATCAAAGATATTTTAAATTAAGGTATGTACACCAAGTTTGGAGATCAGTGGTAGAAAGAGAAATAGAATGTGCTGAAGGTGTTGAGGACTGGGTGAGATTACTTTCAGTTGAGCTTTTTGAAGGAGGTGTCATTTTAAAGTCTTCCTTCAGGCCACAAACAGGAACGAAGGCATTGAATGATGGATACAATTTCAATGGGTAAAAATTTGCATGGAAGAGTACTGAAAGAAAGATTTGAAGGCCAAACAAGAAAGGAGGCTGTTGCAGGTGATAAGAATGGAAGGGTGGGCTGGGTGTAGTGGCTCACGCCTGTAATCCCAGCACTTTGGGAGGCCAAGGCTGGTGAATCTCTTGAGGTCGGGACTTCAAGACCAGCCTGGTCAACATGGTGAAACTCTGTCGAAGAAGGAAGAAAGAAGAAAGAATAAGAGAAAGAAGAAGAAGGGTAGATTAAGGCACATCTTGGCAAACCTTGAATTTTTTTTTTTTTTTCTTTTAAGATGGGGTTTCACCCTGATGGCCTGGCTGGTCTTGAACTCCTGACCTCAGGTGATCCACCCACCTCAGCCTCCCAAAGTGCTAGGATTACAGGCGTGAGCCACCGCACCCGGCCAAACCTTGAATGTTAACATAGGAGTTTGATTTTTTTTTTTTTTTTTTTTTGAGACAGACTTTTGCCCCGTCACCCAGGCTGGAGTGCAGTGGCACAATCTCAACCTGCTGCAGCCTCTGCCTTCTGGGCTCAAGTGATTCTCCTGCCTTAGCCTCCCGAGTAGCTGGGACTACAGGCGTGCACCACCATGCTTGGCTAAATTTCATATTTTTAGTAGAGATGGGGTTTCACCATGTTGGCCAGGCTGGTCTTGAACTCCTGACCTCAGGTGATCTGCCTGCCTTGGCCTCCCAAAGTGCTGGGATTATAGGCATGAACAACTGTGCCCGCCCAAGGAGTTTGATCTTAATTCTGAAATACCAGTGAATACCACTGAAATACCAGTGAAGCCTTTGGATCTGGACTTCGACATTACATAGTAAATTTTTAAAATTAAAGCTGAAGCTGACACAGGGTAGTTTAGAGGGGAAGTTAATGCAGAGGAAGATTCAGTGACTAAGGGCATATGATTGACAGGACATTGCGCTAGGTGACATAGGGAAGGAGACAGATGTCAAGATGTAGACCCTGCCAGCTGTGCATGATGGCTCAGGCCTGTAAGCCCAGCACTTTGGGAGGCCGAGGTGGGCAGATCATGAGGTCAGGAGTTCAAGACCAGCCTGATCAACATGATGAAACCCCATCTCTACTAAAAATAAAAAATTAGCCAGGCGTGGTGGCATCTACTTGTAATCCCAGCTACTCAGGAGGCTGAGGCAGGAGAATCACTTGAACCTGGGAGGCAGAGGTTACAGTGAGCTGAGATCGCGCCACTGCGCTCTAGCCTGGACAACAGAGCAAGACTCCATCTAAAAAAAAAAAAAAAAATGTTGACCCTGCCCTCAAAAAGGAGTTTGTAATTAGAAAGATCTGATGGCTGGGCGCGGTGGCTCACGCCTGTAATCCCAACACTTTGGGAGGCCGAGGCAGGTGGTTCATGAGATCAGGAGATCGAGACTATCCTGGTCAACATGGTGAAATCCCGTCTCTACTAAAATACAAAAAATTAGCTGAGCCTAGTGGTGTGCGCCTGTAGTCCCAGCTACTGTACTTGGGAGGCTGAGGCAGGGGAATCGTTTGAACCTGGGAGGCATAGGTTGCAGTTAGCTGAGATCACACCACTGCACTCAAGCCTGATGATAGACCAAAACTTCATCTCAAAAAGGAAAAAAAAGATTAGATAAGCCAGACTCAGTAGTGCATACCTGTAGCCCCAGTGACTTAGGGGGGCTGAGGAGGGAATATCGCTTGAGCCCAGGAATTCAAAGCTGCAGTGTGCTATGCTACTGTACTCCAGTCTGGGTGACACATAAAATCCATCTCTAAAAAACAATACTAATAAAAAGAAGAAAGGGTCAGATAAAACATGTATATACAGAATTACAATACAAGGTAGAATGTAGGGGGCATGGTGGCTCATGCTTGTAATCCTAGCACTCTGGGAGTCTGAGGTGAGAGAATGGCTTGAGCTCAGGAGTTTGAGACCAGCCTGGGCAACATAGTGAGACCCTGTCTCTACTTTAAAAAAACAAACAAACAAACAAACAAAACAAGGTAGAATATGACACATGTTAAAAGAGATTCAGCTCAAGTGCCTTGGGAGCTTAGGGGAGGGTGAGATTAATTTCCTTCTCCCAAGAAGCTGGAGGCAGGAGACCAAGTCAGTTTCATCTTTGGAATTGTAAGCCTAGACTCAGAAGTCTCAAGAGGGGGACATTGGGGGTCTTCTCCACCGTCACCCCTGCCAGGATTCCCTGTCTAGAATAAACAATAACTTTAAGGAGGTCTGAAGGAAAACTGTGAAGGAAGAGGCTCCATTTGAGGTGAGTAGAAAATGAATTTAGCTTTGAGGTGCTGAGGTGTTGGTAGAGGCAACTGTCTGGCAAAAGGAGAGTTGAAGGCCAGGAAGTGGATGAGATCAGGGAGAGTGTCTGGAGGGAAGAGGGATAAAAACAGAAACTGGGGAAGCACCCACGTTTTAGGGAGTGGGTGGTGAAGGAGTAGTCAGAGCAGGAGTGGCCAGAGGGAGAGGTGAGAATAGATCCAGCAGAACACCTTGTTACAAAGTTTCGAGGAGGGTGGCAGGGGTGGAAGCCAGGGCTGGTAGCAGAAGGAAGAAAACTTTCAGCAATAGGGATTGAGGTTTTCAAGGAATGAAGGCTTTTCCTGAGACTCCACAAATAAGGTGAATTACCTGTGTCTGTCACCTTTGGAGCTTCCCCGAGGCTAGTGGAGAGCAGGGTTGTACCCTCTGACCTCTAAATATCTGGGGTTCAGTTATATAATTAACAACACCGAATAGGGCAGGAGCCAAACCTCTGCTAACCCTAACCAGTCCCTCCAGGAACTGAAAAGATGAAGAATTCATTTAGGAGAGATTTCACACTCGGCTGTCTGGCCTAGCCCAGTGAAGTCCCTTTTCATCACGCAACCCAAATGACTCTTCGGGCTGTCACTGCCGTCTGGTATTGCAAGCGATCTGACTAAACCGTCTTGCAAAAGTTTGCAGCATTCGCCCGAGGCGGACTACAACTCCCAGAGTTCCGGGCGTTCCCCGGTGCTGATTGGCGAAGCCATTGACTCCAGGGGGCGGAGTCTGCCCCGCCTCCCCAGGGAAACAGACCTCTGATTGGCTGGGCTGCGGGGCTTTTGTGTCCCCGCCCTCCCCCGGGGACCGCAGCGGGCTGAGCTGCTGGGGTCTAGAGCCCGGCGAGTGCTGGCAGTTCCGCGGCGGGGATGCTGAGGAGCGCTGAGTCCGGGAGCAGCCCTGGCCCCTGCGGACTTCCGAGGCCGTGAAAACCCCTGCGCCGCAGCCCTTCCCAGGCCCCCGAGGCCGTTCGCCGTTCCCGAAACCCGACTGGAGGAAGAGTCCAGCACCGCAGCGGCCGTCCTCGGATTCCGGAGCGTTCTGGAGCCCCGAGAGACGCCCCAGGATTCTAGAAGCTCCCCGGCGGTGCCCAGTCTCGGCTTCCTTAGGGCGTCCGTCCGAAACCAGCTCGGGTGCACGGGTCATCGGCGAGCCACGGCCGGGTCCTGGCACTCACCATGATCGTGGCTGACTCCGAGTGCCGCGCGGAGCTGAAGGGCTACCTGCAGTTCGCCCCGGGCGGCGTCGGCGGCTCGGGCCCCGGAGAGGTAAGCGGCGGCCGCGCGACGCCCCTCTTACCTGGAACCCTGACCCGCGTCTGAGCCGCAGGCTGTCCGGTGCTGAGTCGGTGCACTCCGAGCTCGCAGAGGGAAAGCTGAGCGCGTAACCGGGGACCGGGGTTGCATCAACTGGCAGCCGCGGCCCTCGGCACCCCTCCCCCTCCCCTTCCCATTCTCTCCCCTCCCCCCTCCCCGGGGCAGCGGAGCCCTCCTCGGCTCCCTCGGACTCCTGGCCAATGAGGGAGAAGCCTTCTCGAGGCTCTCCGGGCTTTGGGCTTCTGAGTGTCTTCAAGTCCGGGCAAATCCCGGCTGGAGCGGCCCGACCACTCCTCCTCCCCGCCCCCTTCCGCGGAGTCCCTTCCTCTTCTCGGGGGCCGGCGGGCTGAGGACCCTTTCTGGGGTGCGTCCCGGCTCCTGTCCCCCAGCGCCGGGACTGGCCAGCGAAAGTCGACCTCATCCCCTGCCCCCCGCACCCCTGCTTTGGAGGGAGGGCGCGGGGGCTCTGGGGGCTTGGCGGGCCGCCCAGTACGCGGCGGCGGCAGCCAAAGGTGGAGGGAGAGGGGACAGCCCCGATCGCGGCTCCCGAAGCCAAGCGCGGGTTAGGCTGCGCTCTGCTAAGTAAGTGGGCTGAGGCCCCAGAAGTTTGTTTTCCAGAAATTCCTCATCTGTTCTCCCTTCGCGCCGCCCCCACACCCCCTCGCCGCACCCCAGCATAGCCCGGAGGGACTTTGCAGGGAGACCCGGAGTTAGGCTGGACCTAACCAGACTGACTGTTCGCACTCCACCACTACCAGCAGCAGCGATGATGGACATCTTATCATTTATTATGCATCTACTAGATACCAGGCTTTGAGGTTTTTTCGCCTTTAACCTGAGTCATCGGGATTAAACCAGTAAAGTACAAGCTATGCTATAGCCCCATTTTACAGGATGAGACCATTGAGGCCCACGATGGGCTTAGAGAGAGGCTTTCTTCATTAACTCCACTGAATAGCAGCATTCTTTGGCCTTATAATTTCGGAGATTGCTTGGCACTAGGAGCTTCTAGTTGCTTTAGTTTACAGGCCTGGAGTGTGGTGGAGGTTGTATTCTGGACCTGGGATTTGGTGGAGTGCTGTATGACCCCAGGGAAATCCCTGCTGTTCTCTGAGCACCGTGGTTTCTGGGGGTCCTAGGTCGGTGCACGGTTTGTGCCCTGCTTTTTGTTAGCTTGCTTACCCTTCCTTGCCATGATTTAGGAGCGCCACGTGGAGGAATGGCTCTTCTGCAGCTTCTTGACGAGTGGCTTCTTTGGAAAGATGGAGATAATGTTACTATTGAGAACACATGGACACTAGAGAGCAAGAGTGCTAGGTTCATGTCCCAGCCCTCTTGCTAACTTGCTGTATGTGGCTCAGCCAGTAATCACTTCTCTCATCTGTAGTTTCTTCCTATGGGAATTTGACAATATCTCCAAGGGACTGTTGGGACAATTAACCAGAATACAAGCAAAGGCTGAGGCTCTGTGACTGGAACATAGTAACTGCATAAAACTTGCTAGCTATTAGAATGTGGCTGTGACACACACAGCTTTCTCCAGAGTGTCTCACAGGGGGGTGCCCCAGCCTGTTCTTGAGATGAAACATGGTACACCCCTCTGGGACAGTGCCTGGGAACTGGTCCCAGGCGAAAAGGCTTTGAGGGAGGGATCTTTACACAGAAGCCATGTTTTCCTTAATGGAGAAAACTGGTACTATCTGGGAGGTTTTGTTGGGTTTTTCTGGAGGTGGTTTTTTTTTTTTTTTTTTTTTTTTTTTTTTTTTTGAGATGGAGTTTCACTCTTGTTGCCCAGGCTGGAGTGCAGTGGTGTGACCTTGGCTCACCACAACCTCCGCCTCCTAAATTCAAGTGCTTCTCCTGTCTCAGCCTCCTGAGTAGCTAAGATTACAGGCATGCACCACCATGCCCAACTAATTTTTGTATTTTTAGTGGAGATGGGGTTTCTCCATGTTGATCAGGCTGGTCTTGAATTCCTGACCTCGGGTGATCCGCCCACCTCAGCCTCCCAAAGTGCTGTGATTACAGGCCTGAGCCACCATGCCCAGCCGGGTTTCTTTATTTTTATTTATTTATTTTTTGAGACAGTCTTGCTCTGTTGCCCAGGCCGAAGTGCATGCAATGTCCTGATCTCCGCTCACAGCAACCTCTACCTCCCGGTGCAAGCAATTCTCCTGCCTCAGCCTTCCTAGTAGCTGGGATTACAGGCATGCACCACCATGCCCGGCTAATCTTTTAGTAGAGACGGAGTTTCACTGTGTTGGCCGGGCTGGTCTAGAACTCCTGACCTCAGGTGATCCACCTGCCTTGGTCTCTTAAAGTGCTGGGATTATAGGCATGAGCTACCGCACCTAACCTATCTGGGAGGTTTCTATGTATTCTCTCTTGAGAAAAGAGGACCTTGGCACAGTTTCTGCTTTAAGTGGCATCCTTGGAAGACAGCAGGGTGCTGATCTTTGAGTCAGGTGCCCGAGGCCCAAGAGAAGACCCAGGTGTGCAGCTCCCTTAACTCCCCATCACTTCACCACACACTCCCTTTTAGGAGCTCATTGCCTTCAGTTGTGTGTATCTTGACCGTTCCAAGGGCTTCACTCTAGTACTGGTAATATTGGGCTCCAGAATAACTTTCTCGGCCAGATGCAGTGCTTCATGCCTGTAATGCCAACACTTTGGGAGGCTGAGGCAGACGGATTGCTTGAGCCCTGGAGTTCAAGACCAGCCTGGACCACATGGTGAAACCCCATCTCTACAAAATACACAAAAGTTAGCCAGGCCTGGTGGTGTGTGCCAGCTACTTGGAAGACTCCGGTGGGAGGATTGCTTGAGCCTGGGAGGTGGAGGTTGCAGTGAAGTGTGATCATGCCACTGCACTCCAGCCTAGGTGACAGAGCAAGATTCTGTCTTAGAAAGAAAAACCCCAAAATTTCTCAGGCATCATTTCTTTAGGGAAGTCCTTCCTCCTCCACCAGATAAGTCCCCTTGCACACCTTCCTCCAGTCCTCCTCCTCCATTGCAGGAGCTTTGGTCCCACTTATGTGAAACAGTCCCTTGCTGGAGACACCCTGCAGGTCTCATCTCCAGTGCTGCTCTTTGCACCTAATAAGTGTTCGTAACTAGTTGCTCCTTGTTGACTTAGCTGACCCTTGTGAACTATTCCAGCCTTGGAGTCAGATCTGAATTGTGCCCATTTGGAAGAGGACCTTTCTGACCTGTCTCCAAAGAAGGGATTACAAGAACTATTTCCCTCTGGGTGGTTGGGAGGAATTGGCACGATCAGATGTGTAAAGCACTTAGCATGGTGCCCAGTTCGTGATGGGCAGACAAGTGTATGGCACCACTCACTCACACCCCTCCACCCGGCCCACTCCAAGGCTGGAGGTCAGTGGCTGCTTGGGCTGTATTTCTGTATCGTCTTCTCAGGCGTAAACCCAGGCAAATATCTGAATTCAGCTGGGAGTGGGGGAAGGAGAGAGAGTGTCTGTTCCTTCCCAGCTGGCAGAGTGAGTTACCAGGTGTCTGTAGCTGAGTCCAGGGATTTGTAGGCTCTATAAAGGATAATATAGGGTAACCAAGAATAAAGGCTGGGGCTTCTCCAAGAAGCGGATATGAGTAGAGTGGACAGAACCCGTGGAAGCCAGACTGAACTGGGTTCGACTCTGCAAGTCTGGGGCCACTTCCTGAAGCTGTTATTGTGAAGTGGAATGGACCTTAGAAGCCAGACAGCCCTGGGTTCAGATCTCAGATTGGCCACTTGTCAGCTGATGCCTAATCTTTGAACCCTTCATCTTTCCTTGTGTGCAAAATAGACTCCACCCCCACCCCAAAACAGATGAAAATTAGATGGAACCTGTGTGCAAGTACTTGAGCTAATTTAAAAGTTAACATATAGTAAGTGTTTAAATTAGGATCCATGCCATGTGTGGTGGCTCCTGCCTGTAATCCCAGCACTTTGGGAGGTTGAGGCAGAAAGATCGCTTAAGCCCAAGAGTTTGAGACCAGCCTGGGCAACACAGTGAGACCCCATCTCTCTCTAAAAAAAAAAAAAAATTAGGAGCTAGGCAGAGGTCTGGGGCCATTATCCTCTTTTTATAGCTTGCATGAAGACCATTCTGTTGAATGACCACCTAGAGGGTTAATTGTGTTCCTGCTGCCCCATGGGATCTGTTTAGTTGAAACTATAAGAATAGCCACCATTAGTTCCCCCTCTGTCCCACACTAACTGTGTTATTTTGGACAGGTAACCTGACCCCTCCATGTTGCCCTTTCTTGTTTTGTAACATGGAACTGGGATCATACCTTTATCAGGTCTGCTGAACCCATCCAATATAGTAGCCCCCTCATCACATGTGGTTATTTAAATTTAGATAAAATGAAAATGAAAATGTTTTGCTGCATTTGTCACATTTCAAATGTTCAGCCACAGTGACTAGGGACTCTCGCATTTCTTGGACAGTACAGATATAAAACATTCCATCATGGCAGAAAATTCTGTTGGACTGTGCTATGCTAGGCATTGGGGTAACAACGGGGAACTAGTGTGTGCCCTGAAGTTTGACAGGTGCTGTGACTGGAGCTTCTCACTCTTGGTGAGCCTCAGATGCAACAACCTGGAGACTTTTGAGACCTTGAGAAGTTTAGAGAATGGAGAATCATTTCTGCACTTGCAGAAACCTGGTTTGTATCCCAGCTTTCCTACTGCCTTCCTGCCTGATTGGCCAGAAGTGAGTTGACCTCTCTGAGTTTTGTCTCTCATCTGTAAAATGGAAGCCCTGGTAGTAGCTTCTGGCTTGAAGTTCAGGTAGTGCATGTGAAATTAACACTTAGCCAGTGTTAACCAGCCTTGTTACGTACCGTTATTACTGACTGCCCACTCCAGGGAATTGCAGCAGGGAGGGCTGATTTGGAGGGGTCATTTCTTGGCAGTAGTATGCTGCCCTGTTGGTCTCAGGATCGTGGAAGCATTCAGGCTATTGGTGCCATGGATTCACATCTACTTGGTCTTCCCTTCAGGGCTTTATACTGTCTGTTTCCTCTGACTGGAATGCTGGTCCCCCTAGTTTTTGTTTTTTTTTTTTTAGACTGAGTTTCACTCTTTGTGCTCAGGCTGGAGTGCAATGGCGCGACTCAGCTCACCGCAATTTCCGCCTCCGGGGTTCAAGCGATTCTTATGCCTCAGCCTCCCAAGTAGCTGGGATTACCGGCATGTGCCACCACACCTGGCTAACTTTTGTATTATTAGTAGAGATGGGGTTTCTCCATGTTGGTCAAGCTGGTCTTGAACTCCCAACCTCAGGTGATATGCCCGCCTCAGCCTCCCAAGTGCTAGGATTACAGGCATGAGCCATCGCACCCAGCTTTTTTGTTTTGTTTTGTTTTAAGAAGTTGTCTTGCTTTGTTGCTCAGGCTGGTCTCAAATTCCTAGCCTCAGGTAATCCTCCCCCACCAAGCCTTCTAAAGTACTAGGGTTACAGGTGTGAACCACCCTCCCTAGGCCCCCTACGTCTTTACAGGCCTTTCTGCCTTCTCATCATTTAGATGTCAGCTCAAAGACCACCCCCTCAGTGGCTTTTCCTGTCTTCTTATGCTAAAATATTGCACACTGTCCCACCCTATCATACAGTTATTGCTTTATTTCTCTCACCTTATAGAATCTGTGCTTTAAAATCCTATTTATCAGATTCTGAATCATATGAAGGCTGAGGGCTTTGTCTTTTCACTATTCTTGCTGCTTGTAATATAGCCATCAAAAATATTTGTTGAGTGAACAAATTCTGTTTCCACCTGGAAAGTACTTAGCATAGTGCCTTATACTTGAGAAAGTGATCAATAAATGGTATAAACAGTGGTCCTCACCCTGGCTCTATGGGGCCCCCACCCCAGACAACTAAATTAGAATTGCTGGAGGTGGGACCTTGGCATTATTATTTTTTTAAAGCTTCTCAAAGGATTTAATGTACTGCTTGGGTTGAGAAGCCCTTGTTTCATACAGCAAGGAGGTTAATGATAGCTGACTTTTATTAAGTGCTTATTGTGATGGAGGTAGTGAGGCAAGCTACACAGTGTTAGCTTACTAACACTTATCACTAGCCAGTGAAAGTAGTTACTGTTATTCCCATTATTTGGTGAGGAAAGTGAGCCTCGTAAAGCTAAGGGATAGCAGGTGGTGGAGCTGTCATTTAAGCTCATGCAATTTGTGTCAAGAGCCCCTATCTTTTCTTTCTCTTTCCTTCTCTCTTTCTCTTTCTCTCTCTCTCTCTCTCTCTTTTTTTTTTTTTTTGAGATGGGGTCTTGCGCTCCTTCCCAGGCTGGAATGCAGTGGCACAATCATAGCTTGCTATAACCCCAAACTCCTAGGCCCAGGCAATCCTCCTGCCTCAGCCTCTTGAGGACCTGAGACTACAGGTTGTGTGGCACCATGCCCAGCAAATTTACTAACTTTTTATAGACACAGGGGTCTCACTATGTTGCCCAGGCTGGTCTCAAACTCCTGGCCTCAAGCATTCCTCCCACCTCAGCCTCCCAAGAATGAGCTTCAGTGCCATCCAAGGGACCCTATCTTTTAACTACACTGTATGTTGTTGTTATTGTTATTGCCGAAAATGTTGATGGATCCAGACGCATGACTAAGAGCTCCTTCTTTTGACAGTTCTTAGGTCAGATTTTGGAGTGAGCTGGGATTCCCAAGGCTATTCCTGTCTCTCCATTGCACCCCTGATGGGCCCTCTCTGCCTCCCTCAATTCTGCCCCACCCTACCTTGCTGTGGCTTGCTATCTGTTCTCAGTTCCCCTGAGGTGGAGCCCCAATTTGTGGAGTCAGCAATCCTTATCTCCTAGACAGAGCTGTTGGGCTTTTTCTTTGGTGAGGGGGGAGGGAAGCTCCAAAGGGGAGTGCTTAGGGCTTGTGGTGGTTACTACGCTGAACTTGGACCAGCCTGGCCTGGAAATTCCCAGAAGTGTGGGCTGAGGGGGCCTGCACAGTCAGCTTAACTCCCATTTTGAAGGTAGCTGGGCTACTTTACCTACCAGGATTAAGGCCCAGATAGTCTAGGCCTTTAACTTTCCCAGAGCCACATAGCAAGTTAGTCGCAGAATTGGTACCTACCCCAGAGACTTTGTAGCCTTCTGGAGTCCCAGAGCTCTGCCTCCTCAGTGGACTTTTGGCCATCTGAGGAGGAAGGTTCAATTACACTTTTTATTTATTTTTTTTTTTTATTTTTTTTTTTATTTTTATTTATTTATTTATTTATTTTTTTTGGGACGGAGTTTCGCTCTTGTTACCCAGGCTGGAGTGCAATGGCGCGATCTCGGCTCACCGCAACCTCCGCCTCCTGGGTTCAGGCAATTCTCCTGTCTCAGCTTCCTGAGTAGCTGGGATTACAGGCGCGCGCCACCATGCCCAGCTAATGTTTTGTATTTTTAGTAGAGATGGGGTTTCACCATGTTGACTAGGATGGTCTCGATCTCTTGACCTCGTGATCCACCCGCCTCGGCCTCCCAAAGTGCTGGGATTACAGGCTTGAGCCACCGCGCCCGGCCAATTACACTTTTTAGTTCCTGGCTAACCTGAGGGCTGGTCCTAAGTCTGGATCTTAATGGGAAGGGGAGAACTGGGCGTCTCCTATCCCTGTCCAGTGAGGGCATGGCTTTGATTTAGGGTAAACTGTATCCAAGGCCAGTGCTGAGAGCTGCCTCCACTCTCAGATTAACAAAATAAATAAGTAGAGCATCCTTCCTGAACCCCATCTCTAGGACTAGGAGAAGCAGATGTAGTGAGTACGTGAGTCTGGTGGTTTCTAAAGAGGCTCCAACATACACAGGTCAAAACAGTTGCTACCATCAGCCTTATACACCCTGCTCGGATTTCCTCCGTGCCTTTCTGCTTTCTCTGTCTTCATTCACAGAGTAGTATGAATGGCCTGGCACTCCTCTTCACTAAATGTGATCTGGTAGGTTTCAGGGTCACAGGTAAGGGCCAGAAAAAGGTTACTAGACCCTGTGGTTTAGCTTTGCAAAAGGAGTGACCAGTGTGACTGGGCCAGTAATTTAAATGGAAGCCCATGGGAGGAGGAGGTAGGGTTTTAAGCCAGTTGTTCAGATTTGTATTTGAGAAAGTTAATGTGGCTACTGGGTAGAGGATGGATAGGAGAGGGCAGTGCTGAGGAGGCCGGGGACAACTGGTGAGGCTATGAGTAGCAGTCCAGGCAAGAGGGGGTGGTAGTTGTTGAGGTGGTGGTGGGAGGACAGATATGCAGCCAGGCATGGCAGCTCCTGTCTATAATCCCAGTGCTTTGGGAGGCCAAGGCAGGAGAAGCCGTTGAGCCCAGCAGTTTGAGGCTACAGTGAGCTGTGATTGCACTACTAAAGAAGAAAGAAATGAACATGTAAGAGAGACTGAAGCTGGTGCTGAAGCATCTGGGGTACTTGGTTACCTGGCTTCAGGGTACAAACCATGGGGTGTTATTGTATGAGTTCTCTGGGGCCACTAAGAAGGTGGCCTCCTGGAGATGCACAGCATGGTGGCTATATATTTCCTTCTCCAGGCCCATCCCACCCCGCAATGCTGGGAATCTTGGGTCCCAGCCCAGTTCCTGAAGAACTCAGCCTGGAGTGAGCCCACTTTCTTGCTTAACCCTTCCAAACATGCATATATCTCCCACCTGGCTCCATCATGCAAGGTGTGCTAGAAAGGTGGGTTTAACAGCTCACTGTAGCCCCTTGGATAGGAGGAAGAGGCTGGATAGGTAAGAATTCTCTTTATTCTCCCTTCCACCATGGACTAACCTCCATGTGTTTCCTCCCAGGAGCAGAGGGAGAGCCGGGCTCGGCGAGGCCCTCGAGGGCCCAGCGCCTTCATCCCCGTGGAGGAGGTAAGCTTGGAAGGGGTTAGAGATCTTTGGTCCCTGGGAAGAAAGGACATGGCGTGTTGGTGGGCAGGTGTCTTTTTCTGTTCCTTAAATTGCAGCTTTGAAACTATTCCTCTCTGATTTCTGATTCATTTAATTCACAGAACGGCTCTGTGAAGCAGGCACTGTCATCCCCATTTTGCTGGGAAGAAACAGACTCAAAGAGATCAAGTGCTAGTAACAGCCAGGTAGTGGCCAAACTTTTTTGTCTTTTTTTTCATGGCCAAACTTTTGGTACCTTAGATCAGTGCCTGTTTTCCCTTAAGAAGATATAACAATTTATGTTTATCTTCTCATCCATGACTGTACATATAATACATGTTCTTTTCTGTTTCAAAAGTAATATATGTTTATTATTTTTAAAATTTCCATTGTTTCAGAAAGCTCTGATCTCCTGTATCCTCCTGCACCTTGCAGAGATCATCACTGTTAACCATTTGCCACTGTTTACTGTGCTTTTTTCAAGCCAATACTTTCAGTACAGAACCACGGTCATAGTTTACAACTTGTTTTTATATTTTGTTTTTCACTTAATACAAGAAAGACATCTTTCATTTACTGAGTCAGTTCATTCATTCATTTACTTAATGTATCTATTGAATGATTAATCTGTGTCAGGCGCTGTTCTGGTTGTTTGGGATATAGCGGTGCACAAGACATACAAAAATCTTTGCCATTATGTAGCTTACATTCTAGTGTGTTGGGATAGTGGAGATACCTTCAAAACATATGCAGAAAAATGTAAATAAAACTTGTGTCCTCATTTTCTTTGGCCTTCAGTGAACAAGGGTAAATTTTTTGTTTCCTCTCCTCTTTGCTCTCTTTTGTTCTCCGAACGTGTAGCGCAAGCGGTTAAGGAGCTAACAAACATTTAACCTCCCTCTAAACCCTGTTCCTCTGCTCCTTTGTACATGTAAGGCGAGCAACCACTTGCTGATTATTTATGTCTGTGGCCCAGAATTCTAAGCTCAAGTATTGCTCTTGTGTTTTATTTTTTCATTTATAAATAATCACTCTTTTATAATAAAAGAAACAGCCAGGCACAGTAGCTTACGCCTATAATCTCAGCACTTTGGGAGGCCAAGGTAGGGGGATTGCTTAAGACCAGCCTGGACAACATAGTAGGACCCTGTCTCTATTAAAAAAAAAAAAAAAAGAAAGAAAGAAAGAAATAGGCTTTGGAGTTCATCTGGATTTGAATCTGCTTCTGTCATTTATCAGATCTGTGACTTTGAGCCAGGAATAAAACTTCCTGTTTTCCTCATCTGGCAAAGTGGGAGAAATAACATTCACCTCACAGGCTTATTGACAAGATCCCATGAAATCATGCAGAGAAAACCCTAAACTCAGCGATGGCATGGAGACAGCACTCAGGAAAAGTGAACTATTTTGCAGTGTTAGAATAGACATTCCATGAAGGGAAGGAGAAACTGTGCTTTTACTCTCTGTACCTGAGTTTTCCTACCTAAAAATGAAGAAACGGAACTTCAATTTTATAGTTGTTGTGCGAGTTTAGTTAAAATATGCATGCTTGAACAGTGCTCGGCACATAGCATTGTATGTGTAAATACTGGCTGTTATGATATGAGGTACCTAGCAAGTATTCACTGAATCACTTTTTAAAATAATCTGTTTCTTCTCATTCCTTCTTTTTGGACATGGTTGTGGTTTTTAGTTTCTTTCTTTTTTTTTTTTTTTGAGACGAAGTCTCACTCTGTGGCCCAGGCTGAAGTGCAATGGCGTGATCTTGGCTCACTGCAACCTCTGCCTCCCGGGTTCAAGCCATTCTCTGCCTCAGCCTCAGGAGTAGCTTGGATTACAGGTGCCTGCCACCACACCTGGCTAATTTTTTGTATCTTTAGTAGAGATGGGGTTTCACCATATTGGCCAGGCTGGTCTCAAACTCCTGACCTTGTCTGTGATCCACCTGCCTCAGCCTCCCAAAGTGCTGGGATTACAGGCATGAGCCACCGCACTCGGCACGGTTTTTCGTTTCTTGCTATTAAAAACCCGCTAGAAGAATACATTGGTCTCTTTGATGAGTGGGGCAGGAGGGAAACCCATGTTCTCCTTCCCTTTGCTTGGCAGGTCCTTCGGGAGGGGACCGAGAGCCTTGAGCAGCACCTGGGGCTGGAGGCACTGATGTCCTCTGGGCGGGTGGACAACCTGGCAGTGGTGATGGGCCTGCACCCCGACTACTTTACCAGATTCTGGCGCCTGCACTACCTGCTGCTGCACACAGATGGTCCCTTGGCCAGCTCCTGGCGCCACTACATTGCCATCATGGTGAGCCTCTGTGGGCCTGACGCTTGGAGAGGTGGCCTTGTGGGGGGTTCTGTCCTTTGATCTCTTTTCTGGGAGCTTTGTGAGCTGATTCCATAGACAAGGAGGGAAGTCAGCATAGAGTAGGGAAAGCCCTGGTTTTTTTTTTTGTTTGTTTGTTTTTTCTTTTTTTTTTGAGACGGAGTTTCACTCTTGTTACTCAGGCTGGAGTGCAATGGTGCGATCTTGGCTCACCGCAACCTCCGCCTCCTAGGTTCAGGCAATTCTCCTGCCTCAGCCTCCTGAGTAGCTGGGATTACAGGCACACGCCACCATGCCCAGCTAATTTTTTGTAGTTTTAGTAGAGATGGGGTTTCACCATGTTGACCAGGATGGTCTCGATCTCTTGACCTCATGATCCACCTGCCTCGGCCTCCCAAAGTGCTGGGATTACAGGCGTGAGCCACCGCGCCCGGCTAGCCCTGGTTTTATCTAACTTATAGAGTTTTAGGTTTTTTCTTTTTCATTTTTCTTGGAAGGAAGGCTTCAGGAAAATTTTAGGTTTTGAAGAAAGGCATTGTTAGTGCCTTTGTTATGTACAGATTGGCAAACTGAGGGTGCCAAAAGGAGTTAGGTGACCTGCAAGCTGGTGGCAGAGCTGGGGTTACTTTCAACTTAGATTTCTGGCTTCTTGGGTAACACTGAGCCCAACAACCTCTCCCCTGGTGGAGTACCCACCCTGAGCCAGGCACAAAGGGAACAGGGTGACTGAGGCTCTGTCCACTACCTTCACAGGCTGCCGCCCGCCATCAGTGTTCTTACCTGGTAGGCTCCCACATGGCTGAGTTTCTGCAGACTGGAGGAGACCCTGAGTGGCTGCTGGGCCTCCACCGGGCCCCCGAGAAGCTACGCAAGCTCAGCGAGATCAACAAGTTGCTGGCACATCGGCCGTGGCTCATCACCAAGGAACACATCCAGGTGCAGGGGGCAGAGAGGCCTGGTGGGCAGCCCAGGGAAGGCACTGAGCAGCTCTGACCTTCCATCTTGTCCCCTCCAGGCCTTGCTGAAGACTGGCGAGCACACCTGGTCCCTGGCTGAGCTCATTCAGGCCCTGGTCCTGCTCACCCATTGCCACTCGCTTTCCTCCTTCGTGTTTGGCTGTGGCATCCTTCCTGAGGCAGATGCAGATGGCAGCCCTGCCCCCCAGGCACCTACACCCCCCAGTGAGCAGAGCAGCCCCCCCAGCAGGGACCCATTGAACAACTCTGGGGTAAGTCACAGGCCTGGGTCTCGTGGAGGGAGGAAGCAGGCATGACCTCCGGTCCTTGAGTAGAAGCCACTGCTTCCCTATCTCTGGTGCCTGCACTACCTGCTGCTGTGAGAGACCACATAAGTTATTTGACTTTGAAGCTCAGTTTCCTCTGTGAAATGGGGGGATAAAGACCCCTTACTCACAGTAGGCTGTGAGGGTTAAATGAAATACCATGTGACTGACACTGTGTATAAGCCATAGGCTTAAAGGCTGTTGGTTTTAGCACTTTAAAACTACAGTTTACCTCTTACTCTATAATGTAACCTTGTTTATTTTAATACAAAAATGCAGATACTTTAAAAATTCCTGCTTAGGGAATATGTGTCTATTCTTCATAAACATCACTTTAGGAAGCACAGACCCCATGGGCTATGCGACACAGTGGCTGGCACAGAGGATGCCCTGGACCTTTGTGATCGTTAGGACAGCCTGGCCTGTGGGAAGGATGAGTGGAACTTCCCAGAGGCGGAAGGAGTAGTCAGTCACCACTAGTCCTCTACTCCAGGGCTTTGAGGCTGCCCGCGATGTGGAGGCTCTGATGGAACGCATGCGGCAGCTGCAGGAGAGCCTGCTGCGGGACGAGGGGGCATCCCAGGAGGAGATGGAGAGCCGCTTTGAGCTGGAGAAGTCGGAAAGCCTGCTGGTGACCCCCTCAGGTACAGGATCACAGGCATCCAGGCTCAGGGGGTACTCCTTCTTAGGCCACCTTTGGTGGAGAGGAGCCGCCTCCTGCATTCCAGAGGCAGCCACTTCTTAACCTCCCTTCCAAGAGGTTCTGAGCACAGGCCTTGGGCTCAAACCTGGGTTTGAATCCTGGACTGCTAGCCTTTGTGGCTGTGCAATTACCAACGAGTCACTTCCTATCTCAGGACTTCAGGATTCCTGTGTGGGATTAGTGGGGCAGCAGAAGCTAAGGTCTTAGCACAGCACCTGGTCCAGGGGAGCAGCTCCATAAATAACTGCCACTATTATTGTTACTAGTGGCCTGGCTTCATGAGTCCATGGGCCTGATTCACTCCCTCCGCAAGGCCTGCCTCCAGCTGAAGTCGTGCCCCACTCATTGTAGCAAGGGGCTTTCTTTGGCCCTCTACTCTGCCTTCCCCTCCCCTTTTGGTGATTAATCAGGAGTGGAGCCCTGCCTGCCCCATGCCTCAGCCTCACTGTGACCTCTTTCTGGTTCTCAGCTGATATCTTGGAGCCCTCTCCACACCCAGACATGCTGTGCTTTGTGGAAGACCCCACTTTCGGGTATGAGGACTTCACCCGGAGAGGGGCTCAGGCGCCCCCCACCTTCCGGGCCCAGGTAAGGCTCTCTCTACTAGTCTTAGCCATTGCTCCACATTTACAAGCAAGTGGCGGGTGGATAGTTTGAGTAGTTACAGAGTTAGGTACCCAGCTGGGCATGTTAGTTCACACCTATAATCCCAGCAATTTGGGAAGACAAGGTGGGAGGATTGCTTGAGCCTTGAAGCTTGAAACCAGCCTGGGCAACATGGCAAAACATTGTCTCTACAAAAACATTTTATTTGATTTTCTTTTTTTGAGACAGAGTCTTGATTTGTCACCCAGGCTGGAGTACAATGGCGTCATCTTGGCTCACTGCAACCTCCGCCTTCCGGGTTCAAGTGATTCTCCTGCCTCAGCTTCCTGAGTAGCTGGGATTACAGGCACCCGCCATCATGCCCACCTAATTTTTTTGTATTTTTATAGGGATGGGGTTTCACCATTCAGCTAGGCTGGTCTTGAACTCCTGATCTCAGGTGATATGCCTGCCTCGGCCTTCCAAAGTGCTGGGATTACAGACATGAGCCACCGGGTCCGGCCTACAAAAACATTTTAAAAATTAGTTGGAAGGTGGTGCATACCTGTAGTCCCAGCTACTTGGATGGCTGAGGTAGGAGGATCACTTGAGCTGGGAGGTCAAGGCTGTAGTGAGCTGTGATCGCACTACTGCACTCCAGCCTAAGTGACAGAGCCAGACCCTGTCTCAAAAAAAAAAAAAAAAAAAAAAAAAAAGAGTAGGATACCTTCTTCCCTTAAGATTCCATGAGGGCAATGAGGTCCCTGTGAATCCTTAAGGGACCCATCTATGCCCTAAGCTCAGGAGTTGCTGATCATAAGGAGAAGGTCATCACTAAAGTGTTCCCTTCTGGACCTCTCAGGCCCAGAGCAAGCAGCACATTTGATACAAGAAGGGAGAATTACGGAGAGCCCAGGTCCAGAGGTACAGAGGATGGGGTCTCTCTGGCTGGTCTTGGGCTCCGAAGACTCACCAATCCCTTTCCATGTACCTAAGGATTATACCTGGGAAGACCATGGCTACTCACTGATCCAGCGGCTCTACCCTGAGGGTGGGCAGCTGCTGGACGAGAAGTTCCAGGCAGCCTATAGCCTCACCTACAATACCATCGCCATGCACAGCGGTGTGGACACCTCCGTGCTCCGCAGGGCCATCTGGAACTATATCCACTGCGTCTTTGGCATCAGGCGAGTTCATGTTCTTTCACCTAGGAGGGTGTGTGCACTGCAAGTCTTCACTCGGGGCTCGCAGTTGTTTCTGTTTTCTTTGTTTTTTCTTTTCCTTTCTTTGCCTGTACTGTTTTTCAAAGCAAATTTAACTCTTTGGTGATTTTAAAAGATGATAGAAGTACTCATTGTTTGAACCTTGTAAATGAACTCTTTAACTGCACTCCCAGACATAACTACAGCTTGATATATGTACATGTACATATACACACATTCACACATACATATATACACACCATCCTATATATATGTAGAGAGAGTTATGTATTTTCAATTCAAGTAGTAATTCTTTTCTCAAATAAGGACATATATATTGCATAATATTTCACCATATCCGGCCAAACAATTAATTTTTTATTTAAAATAAAAAATCTCTGCCAGAAGTGGTGGCTCATGCCTGTAACCCCAGCACTTTGGAAGACTGAAGGAGGTGGACTGCTGGAGTCCAGGAGTTCGAGACCAACCTGAGCTACATGGTGAAACCCCATCTCTACAAAAAATACAAAAATTAGCCAGTTGTAGGGCTGACACCAGTAGTTCCAGCTACTTGGGAAGCTGAGGCAGGAGGATCCCCTGAGCCTGGGAGGTAGAGGCTTCAGTGAGCCGAGATCATACCACTGCACTCCAGCCTGGACAACAGAGGAAGACTATCTCAAAATAAATAAATAAAATTTAAAAACACAGTTAACAAAAAAGAAAATAAAGGCAGGTGCAGTGGCTCACACCTGCAATCCCAGCACTTTAGGAGGCTGAAGCAGTAGGATTACATGAGGCCAGGAGTTTGTTGCCTCAGCCTGGGCAACATAATAAGACCTATTCCTACAAAAAATTAAAATTAGGCTGGGTACAGTGGCTCACACCTATAAGCGCTGCACTTTGGGAGGTGGAGGCAGGTGGATCACCTGAGGTCGAGAGTTTGAAACCAGCCTGACCAACGTGGAGAAACCCCATCTCTACTAAAAATACAAAATTAGCCTGGCACGGTGGTGCATGCCTGTAATCCCAGCTACTCGGGAAGCTGAGGCAGGAGAATCGCTTGAACCAGGGAGGTGGTTGCGGTGAGCTGAGATGGTGCCATTGTACTCCAGCCTGGGCAACAAAAGCAAAACTCCATCTCAAAAAAAATAAATAAATAAAATTAGCTGAGTGCGGGTGGCGCTTGCCTGTAGTCCCAGATATTCAAGAGGCTGAGACAGGAGGATCACTTGTGCCCAAGAGCTCAAGGCTATAGTGAGCCGTGATTGCACCAGTGCACTCCAGCCTGGGCAACACAGCAAGACCCTTCACTAAAAAAAAGAAAAGAAAAATTATGTGTTATACTATCTGTTCTTATAACTATCAGTTATCTCCTTCCTGTCTCTTTTTTATTTATTTATTTATTTTTTGAGATAGAGCCTTGCTCTGTCACCCAGGCTCGAGTGCAATGGAGAGATCTCAGCTCACTGCAACTTCCAGCTCCCGGGCTCAGGTGATCTTTTGCCTCATCTTTCTTAGTAGCTGGAACTACAGGTGCACACCACCATGCCCAGTTAATTTTTGCATTTTTAGTAGAAATGGTGTTTCACCATGTTGGCCAGGCTGGCCTTGAACTGCCAACCTCAAGTGATCCGCTTTTCTCAGCCTCCCAAAGTGCTGGGATTACAGGTGTGAGCCACCATGCCCGACGCCTTTCTTTCTCTATGCACGAGTAACAAAAGCATATGTAATTTACAAAAACAAGATCTGTTGCCATTTCCCTACTCATTTCAGTTATTTTATTCATTTACTCAAACACGAGCATGTTTTAGTGAACATACGATTTTTTTCCCTGCTTTTCTCACTTAACAGTTCATACCAAGCACCAAAAAATTATCCCCCAATTTTAAAAAAGGTACATGTTCCTTGTAGAAAGTTTGTGTTTCTGTGTATTACTAGCTGTAAATCATATTTCACTGAGTGGGTTGACCTATACTTAATTAACCATTCTCTTACTCTAGTCATTAGTAGGTCTCCAACCCATGGCTGGCCAAGGGCAGGCTTCTTAGAATGTGGCTCAGGCTGGTTTCTGCCCAGCCCTCAGGCTTCTCCACTGTCCAACATAGTCCTTGCTCCTATTTCTTTGTCTTCCAAATCTGCCTTCCAGTTTTCAGCCAGTGATTCCTCCATCTACGCTGATCTGCGATTACAATGGCTGCCCTAACTCACTAGACTGGGGGTGACTCAGTGGCTTCTAGACTCATCACCAACTTGCTTTATGGCTTTGAAGAAGTTAATCATCTTCTCCAGGGCTTAGTTTGCCAATCTGTGGAATGAGTACAGCTCCTTTTTACCCTTATCCTCTTCCTTCTCCTTCAATGACCTCCTCCTCCACCTTCTGTGGCCTTTACTGTAGAGTAGTGAAAATGGCCTCTGAGCTAGGCAAAGCTGGGTTTAAAACCCATTCCTGGCCAGGGACAGTGGCTCACACCTGTAATCCCAGCACTTTGGAAGGCTGAGGCGGGCAGATCACCAGGTCAAGAGTTCAAGACCAGCCTGACCAATATGGTAAAACCCCGTCTCTGCTAAAAATACAAAAATTGGCTGGGAGTGGTAGCACACACCTGTAATACCAGCTACTTAGGAGACTGAGGCAGGAGAATCGCTTGAACACAGAAGGCAGAGGTTGCAGTGAGCTGAGATCATGCCACTGCATTCCATCCTGGCAAGAGGGCAAGACACTGTCTCAAAAAAAACCCAAAAAACAAAAAACCATTCCTTGCTGTATTAACTAGGACAAATGACTTCCTTTCTCTGAATCTCAGTTTTCTCATCTATAAAGTGGGGTTGATGAATGTAGTAGATTGCATACACCATCTAGTCATATACACAATAGCATAGTTTTGAGGATTCCATGAGTACATGTCCACTTGGCACATAGTTGGTATTCAATACAGCATGCTCATTCTCTGCATTCCTTTAAGTCATCCCCTGCCAATGTGGCAGCCTGTAATACATGATGTCAGCTGTTTCTCCAAGAGGAACTAGGCTTGTTGTTGCTTCTACCTTCTGACTTTTCTCAGCACTCTCTGTTCTTCCCTCTATAGGGTGTGGTGGGGGGGAGGAGCTGCCTCTGGGAGGAGAGGGTGAGTAATGCTGCTGGGACCTTTCCATCCAGATATGATGACTATGATTATGGGGAGGTGAACCAGCTCCTGGAGCGGAACCTCAAGGTCTATATCAAGACAGTGGCCTGCTACCCAGAGAAGACCACCCGAAGAATGTACAACCTCTTCTGGAGGCACTTCCGCCACTCAGAGAAGGTATGACCGATATAGGCAGGGTAGGATGGAAGTAGACAGGCCCAGCCAGTGGAGAGGGCAAAGGGTTAGGACCCAGTGAGGGCCCCCAGACTGAGTCTGTCCTGCTAGGTGGGATACCTGGACCTATTGCTCTGGATTGAAGTCCTGTTCCACTGTGATTTCAGAGTCCATTTACTCACCTGTAAAATGGAAATGTGGGTGCCTGCTTCACATTAGTGGTAGCTTAATGGGCCTGGGTTCAAATCATAACACTATCTCTTAGTAGCAGTGTGACTTTGGACAAGTCATATCATCTCTCTCAGCTTTTTTTTTTTTTTTTTTTTTTGAGATGGAGTCTGTCTCTGGAGTGCAGTGGCGTGGTCTCGGTTCACTGCAACCTCCGCTTCCTGGGCTCAAGAGATTCTCCTGCCTTGGACTCCTGAGTAGCTGAGATTACAGATGCACATCACCATGCCTGGCTAATTTTTTGTGTTTTTAGTAGAGACGGAGTTTCACCATGCTGGCCAGGCTGGTTTCGAACTCCTGACCCTGTAATCCTTCCGCCTTGGCCTCCCAAAGTGCTGGGATTACAGGTGTGCCATCATGCCTGGCCTTCTCTGAGCTTTTTATCCTTTTGTTTTTGTTTTTGTTTTGAGACAGGGTATTGCTGTGTTGCTCAGGCTGGAGTGGAGTGGCACAATTTCAACTCACTGGAGCCTCCACTTCCTGGGCTCAAGTGTTCTCCCACCTCTGTCCCCAGAGGGCCTGAGACATGCACCAACTAATATTTTAAATTTTTAGTTGAGATGAGGTCTCACTGTGTTGTCCATCCTGGTCTCAACCTTCTGAGCTCAAATGATCCTCCTGCCTCAGCCTTCCAAAGTTTTTTGTTTTTGTGATAGGGTCACACTGTATTGCCCAGGCTGTATTTGAACTTCTGGACTCAAGTGATCCTCTTGCCTCAGCCTCCTGAGTAGCTTGGATTTTATCTTTATAATGCAAATAAATACTGCTATATTTCGAGATTGTTGGGAGGATAAAATGAGAAAATGTACGTAAACCTCTGATTCCCAGTAGATGCTTAGTTAGTTAGTGGTAGCTCTTGTGTCAGCCTCAGGGAATACAGAGCTCAGTCATGATAGGAATGAATGTGCTTGCCCTTGTGCTACACCGCTCAGAGCCTTAGCAGAGGCCAAGGCATCTCTGTAGGAAAGGAAATGGTGAGGTAAGTGGGTCAGGGATCTTGGCAGTCTGGGAGGGGTGTGGAGGGTGAGGAGTGACATCAGTTGCCAATATGCCCTCCTCTGTGCCCCAGGTCCACGTGAACTTGCTGCTCCTGGAGGCGCGCATGCAAGCCGCTCTGCTCTACGCCCTCCGTGCCATCACCCGCTACATGACCTGACTCCCTCCCGAGCAGGACCTGAGCCTGGAGCAGCTCCCCACAAGGACTTCTCTGTCTGGAGACAGCCCCAGACCCTTTTGTATCCCATGCCCACCGTCCCCACTCTGGAGTGGGCTTGTGTGTGATGTGCAGTCCCCAAGCCACACCCTCCCTTTTCCTCACTGGAATGGACAGTTCATTGCACTGACTCTGGGATCTCAGCCCTGCTCCTGGGAGCTGGAAGAGCACTAGGAGATCCCAAGGGACCACATCCTTCCTCCTTCCCCTGCCCCCAGAGGCAGAGGGCACAGGAAGGAAGATGGGCCAATCTTGGACTTATGTACCACAGGCGTGGTGGCCTTCCTGAACTGGGAAGTCCCTGGCTGGCCCCCGAGGGAGAGGGGCAAATGCCTCCGGGACTGACACTCCAGGCAGCTTCTCTCCCCTGTCATTCCCAGATTTCATTACCTCCCACTTGCCATTCACCCATCAATGTGAAAGTCAGGGTCACAGCTGGTCTGTGTGTTCAGTTCCCCAAAAGCCTGTTCTGTTGGGCGGCCTGAGGCTCTTCGCTGGTTGCCCGATTCCTAGTTCAGTTTTTTGACTTCCTTTGCCATTTTTTCCTTTTCTCCTTGTCTGATGGTGTGAGGCCTCAGGAGAGAGGCCAAGTACATAGAAAAGCAGATTAGAAAGTTTGAGCCTTTGCTGGTCACGTTGCCTTCTGAAGAGGGGGTGTATTAGATTATAAATCCTCTTTATTTTGGTCCTTTATGCTTGAGGTTCCAACCTGAAGCCACAGGCAGTGTGTGAGAGGAGGAGGAGAGGGAGAATTCTGTTCTCCCAGAGCTACACCTGCCTTGCAGAGGCCGGCATCCCCCTCCCCTGCCTCCAGTGGCTCTGCCACAGATGTTTGCCAAAAAGTTGAGCCTTTCTAGATGGCTTAGGTGGCAGCATGGCTCAGTAAGAGGGGCAGGAGGCACCAGGTTCTTGTTTGGGCCCTGCCCCCAGACCATGGCCAGGTGACCATGGCTGCATTGCCAAACCTCTGACTGCCACAGCTGTAGACTGAGAGGGTGGATCTGAGTCCCCACAATGTCCGAAGCTGCCTCCAGGATTCTCAGGCCAACCTGCCAACAGCAAATTGATTTTCTTGCAAGATCTTGAAGGCCTCCAGGGACCCCACTTCTGCAGCCAGTCTCTCCTGGGTGCCTTCTGGGGGCTCCCACCCCTATCCCAGTATCTCAGCCGTTCCCTCTCCTGGAGTTTAAGTGGATTGCTTGGAGGCAGAAGCATCCAAGGACAGATCCCCAGGCACTTTCTGTAGCAAATGACTGTGAATTATGACTTTTCTAGCCCTTCTAGCAGTCTGTGCCTCCTCTCTAACCAGTTTGGAGAGCACTGAAGAAAGGCAAGGGCCATGCTGCTGCTGGGCAGGGCAGGAGAGGAGCCTGGCCATGGGCCACATTTCATACCCGTGCAGGCACGGAGAAGCAATCGGCACCCCTTTCAGGCCTGACAGCCCTCCCTGCAAGAAGGTGTGCAGGAGAGAAGGGACCCCGGCATGGGGGTTTGGGTTCTAGAGGGGATGTGATGACTGTAAATGTTCACTGGGTGGGTAGGGAGTGGTATCCAGTGTTCAAGTGCAGAAATCTTTGGCTTTGCTACCAGTTCCGTATGATGAGAAATAAACATTCACTGAGGTTTTGTTTTGTACTCCTTGTTTATGGGCTGTTTTTTCAGTTTCCTGAAGGTCATAGTTCGCCTTGTAGCACAGGGAGAGAGCTGTGATTGCATCATGGACCTGACCTGACAGCCCCTGCCCTGCCGCAAATTTGTGCCCAGTGATTGCAGGTTGAGACTGTTGGCACTGAAAGTCTACTTCTGTCCCTTGGACATCCAGTCCTGTCCCCCTTCAGTGGCTGGCCTGGCACTGTGGAGTAATAATGATAATGTTGTTTTTCTGACTAAGCCTGGCCATGGGCTGGGTACTTGGATACCATTCCTCTGAATCTGCAGCAATCCTGAAAGGGAATTGAGACAGGTGAAGTGACAGTGTGTGGGGGGCCAGGGTTCCCACCCACTCTATGTGACCCTGAGGCCTTGGCATTTTACCTTGCTGTTTTTCTCACTAGCAGACTTCCCCTGTGACAGAGACGCTGTTTGAATCTGGAAGGACCCCCTTGTGTCCCCAACCCCACCACATTATTACCTGCTTCTCATCCTTCCCCCTCTAGCACCAAGGAGACAAAACCAGGAATAAAGAGTTAGATGCAACCTCCAAGCTCTGCCAATGCTGTTTATGGCTGTGTGACCTTGGTCAAGCTTCTTAACTTCTCTGGGCCCCAGGAACTAGTTAGCTTATCAGGAAAACCACATCATGATTAAGAGTTAGGACCTATCATGTGGACTTCCTACTTCCTCTAAACACTGTCATAAAAAGAAAACTAGGTCTCACAGGGAACCTCCCCTGGTGGACTCCATGTGCCCCTTTCCCTTGAGGCACCTGCTCATTTTTGCTGGATCCCTATACACATACCTTCCTCTAGAGTCATTTGAGAGGGTGTGAGAGAAACTGAATCACACTTGGAGTACAAAACTTGGATTCTCAGCCAGGCGCGGTGGCTCAAGCCTGTAATCCCAGCACTTTGGGAGGCCGAGGCGGGTGGATCACGAGGTCAAGAGATCGAGACCATCCTGGTCAACATGGTGAAACCCCGTCTCTACTAAAAATACAAAAAATTAGCTGGGCATGGTGGCCCGTGCCTGTAATCCCAGCTACTCAGGAGGCTGAGGCAGGAGAATTGCCTGAACCCCGGAGGCAGAGGTTGCGGTGAGCCGAGATCGCGCCATTGCACTCCAGCCTGGGTAACATGAGTGAAACTCCGTCTCAAAAAAAAAAAAAAAAAAAAAAAAAACTTGGATTCTCATCCTGATTGAGCCACTCACTGTATCACTGGGGAGATTAATTTCACTGTGCCTCAAGTTTCCTCAGCCATAGAAAGGAGGATAAAAGTTTTCCATTTCTTTTCCAGGTGGCATGCATTAGGTGTGTGTTTATTTGAGATGGAGTCTCGCTCTATCGCCCAGGCTGGAGTGCAGTGGCACCATCTGGGTTTACACTGCAACCTCAGCCTCCCAGGTTCTAGCAGTCTCCCACCTCAGCCTCCCTAGTAGCTGGGATTACAGGCCTGCACCACCATGCCTGGCTAATTTTGGTATTTTTAGTAAAGAAAGGCTTTCACCATGTTGGCTAGGCTGGTCTCCAACTCCTGACCTCAAGTGATCCACCTGCCTCAGCCTCCCAAAGTGCTGGGATTATAGGTGTGAGTCACTGTGCCTGGCCTAGGTGGCTTGCTTTGAGTGTGACTGTTGCCAAATATTTTCAAATTTAATCTCCCAATCTTCACAACAACCCCATTAGGAAAGGGTGTGTTCCCATTCTATAGATGCGGAAATGGACCTCAAATAAGAATCTAGGGAACACCAACGTAACAGACCCAGATTCAAATTCCAGCTTTGACATTTGATGTCTGTCTGATCATGAGCAAGTTGCTTCTATACTCCTCAATTTCCTTATCTATGGGATAGAATTAATACCTAAGGTTACAGGAGGGTTCTGAGGATTAAATAGTGCATGAAAACCACCTAGGACAGTTCACCTAGCATTCATGAGCTGTTCAGGATTCAGAAGTTTGCCCAAGGTCATGCAACTGAGGTAGAATTTGAATCCTTGTCCTTCTGATTCCAGAGTTCTTTGTATTGTTTTCGTTTTTTTTGTTTTGTTTCGTTTCTGAGATGGAGCTGGAGTGCACTGGCATGATCTCAGCTCACTGCAACCTCCCCATTTCAGGTGATTCTCGTGCCTCAGCCTCCGAAGTCGTTGGGAATACAGGCATCCACCACCATGCTAGGCTAATTTTGTATTTTTAGTAGAGATGGAGTTTTGCCATGTTACCAAGGGTAGTCTTGAACTGGGCTCCAGCAATCTGCCCACCTCAGCCTCCCAAAGTGCTGGGATTACAGGCATGAGCCACCATGCCCTGCCCTGTATGCATTATTTTTGTCTCCAAAGTGCCTAAATCCTCAATATGCATTTTTTTTTAAAAATCATGTTTATTAGGCTGGGCATGGTGGCTGACACCTGTAATCCCAGCACTTTGGAAGGCTGTGGCAGGCAGATTATTTGAGATCAGGAATTTGAAACCAGCCTGGCCAACATGGTGAAACCCTGTCTCCACTCAAAATACAAAAATTAGTCAGGTGTGGTGGTGGGCCCCTGTAATCCCAGTTACTTAAGAGGCTAACACAGGAGTATTGGAGAATTGCTTGAGCCCAGGAGGCAGAAGTTACAGTGAGCAGAGATCACGCCATTGCATTCCAGCCTGAGTGACAGAGTGAGACTCTGTCTCAAAAAAATAATAATTTAAAAATATTTTTAATCATGTTAAATTTGCACATGGAATTGAAAACTCAGCTTCAGATTGGATCTAATGAATCTATTTTAGACTTCTGTAACCTGCAACCCGAAACCTGTGTACATCTACCCAGGATGGAGTTTGCAGAAGGTTGTTCTTAATTCTTTTGTCTTTTGAAGCCATGCTTGGTTTGAGGACTGCTGAGAGTGAGTAGAAAAAGGAGCCGAGTGAGTCTCCTCCAGCAGGCTGCAAACATTCACCAGAGCCCTAGAGCAGGTGGATTGGAGGAGTTCTGACTGTTTTGTACCTTAGAATCACCTTAGAGAACCAGTGTTTGGAGGCAGAGCTCAGCAATCTGCATCTTTAACAGCTTCCTTGGTATGGATTCTTTGAACAGATAGATGTGCTTCTAATGTGTCACATGTCCTGGAGACTTAGCAGTGAAGGAGGTAGGCATGGTTTCTGCTTTCTTGGGACTTACTGTCAAGTGGAAGACACAACTACTAGACCACTACACAACTAATTATTTTTTATTTTTTAAATTTTTTTGAGATGGAGTTTCACTCTGTCACCCAGGCTGGAGTACAGTGGCACAATCTTGGCTCACTGCAGCTCCGCCTCCCAGGTACAAGCGATTATCCTGCCTCAGCCTCCCTAGTAGCTGGGATTACAGACATGTGCCACCACACCTGGCTAATTTTTTGTATTTTTAGTAATGACGGGGATTTTACTATGTAGGCCAGGCTGGTCTTGAACTCCTGACTTCAGGTGATCCACCCACCTCAGCCTCCCAAAGTGCTGGGATTACAGGCGTGAGCCACTAAGCTCAGCCTTTGTCTTTTCCAGTCATCTCTGCCTGTGTGACTCCTATACAGTCAAAAAGCAAGGCCAAACAATGGAAAACATGTAACATAGTGGTTAAGAGCACAGACTTGAGAGATAAATGTAGGTTCTCTAGCCATGTCATTTACTGGCTATGTCACCTTGGATATATTGTACCACCTTGCAGAAAATCCATTTCTTCATCTGTCAACTTGAAAATAACTGTATTACCTTCATCACAAGAGGATACAACTAGCAAAACTGTGGGAAGGCTTTTGACACAGAGCCTGACAGGTAACCAGAAATTTCCTTTTCTGTCCTTCTGTGATGATTCTTAGATCAGGAAGTCATGAAGTTTCTTTCCTCTGACCTCTGACTTTTGACAACAGCTAAGTGGCGTCACTTGTTTCACATTTCATCATTTTCCCTGTGTAGTAGTTTTTTTTGTTTTGTTTCTGAGACTGAGTTTCGCTCTTGTTGCCCAGGCTGGAGTGCAATGGTGTGATCTTGGCTCACCACAACCTCTGCCTCAGGTTCAAGTGATTCTCCTGCCTCAGCCTCCCAAGTAGCTGGGATTACAGATGCCCACCACCACGCCCAGCTAATTTTTGTATCTTTTAGTAGAGATGGGGTTTTGCCATGTTGGCCAGGCTGGTCTTGAACTCCTGACCTCAGGTGCTCTATCCACCTCGGCCTCCCAAAGTGGTGGGATTACAGGCATGAACCAACATGCCCAGACTATTATTTCCATTTTAAAGTGGATCCCAATCACCACCCAGAGGATCCATCTTCCTTCCTTAACTCTTACAAAGTGCTTCTGTTTTCTTTTTTTTTTTCTTTTTTTTTTTTTTTTTTTT
>NW_022437002.1:399991-410118 GCF_009761245.1 Sapajus apella
TTTTTTTCCAAGCCAAACTGTATCCAGCTTTATTAAAGATACTTTCCATAAACAATCATGGTATTTCAGGCAGGACATGGGCAGACAATCATTAACAGTATACAACAACTTTCAAACTCCCTTCTTTGATGGACTACCAAAAATCAGAAAGCCACTATAAAACCCAATGAAGTCTTCATCTGATGCTCTGAACAGGGAAAGTTTAGAGTGAGGGTTGACATTTCACATTTAGCATGTTGTTTAACAACTTTTCACGAGCCGACCCTGACTTTCAGGAAGTGAAATGAAAATGGCAGAATAATCTTCAGATAAGAAGATTCACAATCTAGAAATGGAATCACTGCTCTTTTGACAGTTGCCATCTCAGTGGCATCACTGGCAAGTCCAGATTGCCTGACACACTGGTAACCAATGAGTGGGGGTCAGGTCCCAACACATGTCTGGGCTTAAGGGAGTTAAGTCTATGCTGAAAGACGGAAAGGGAGAAGAGGACATAAAAATGAATTTGTTTTTCCATACCACAAGGCTTTTGTGTGCCAAGGTGGCCATGTGTGTCAAAGTCAGGGAATCCCTCCTCCTGGGAGCCAAGAGGAAGTCTCTCAAAACTAGAAGGGAAAGGCGTTTCCCCACATCAATCCAGCTTTGGAGACATTCTATTAGTGACATATGCCCCTTCCCCCAAAACAACAATGAAGTGTTCTGTGTGCTAACAACATAGCTTAAAAAAAAAAAAAGTAAAACAAAATTCTGCATTTTTATAAAACTTGATAAAAAATAGTATTTCAAACTGTACAGTCACCAGAAGTACACAGTTATCAAAAATGCACACACTTCACTTGGCATCTCCAGCACCTTCGGCTTTCTGTGCCCGGTCTGTTTTGGCATCTCCATTTTCTGCAAGGTTATTCCCTTCCTTGCCAGCATCAGCTTTTCCCTTTTTCCCTTTGGGTACCTTCTCTCCCTTCTTTGCAGGGGCCTTTTTAGGCTTGGGCTCTGGCTTTGGAGGAGCAGGTTTAGCAGACAACCTCGCGGATCTTCTCTGTGGTTCGTCCTTCACCTTGGCTTTATCTCCTTTAGCATCCCCTTCAGCCTTTCTCTTGGGCATGGTGGCGACGGCGGCGGGACGTAGGCGCTGAGCGCGGGATGCAGCGGCGCGTGGGCTTTGGTCGGTCCGGGGGTCGCTCTCGCCTCTTCTTCTTCACACTGCTCTGTTTTCTTTTTTAATTTTTAATTTATTATTATTTTTTTAGAGACAGGGTTTCACCATATTAGCCAGGATGGTATCGATCTCCTGACCTTGTGATCCACCCACCTTGGCCTCCCAAAATGCTGGGATTACAGGTGTGAGTCACTGCGCCCGGCAGTGCTTCTGTTTTCTGAGGCTTTTTTTTTTCTAAAATTGCCATTTGTGTGGCTCCCTCATCTCCCCATTCGATTGGGGGGTCCCACGAAGGCAGGGATTTTTGTCTGGTATGTTCACTACTGTATTTATCTTCAGAGCCTAGCACAGAGCCTGACATGTAGTAGGGGTTGAATAAATAGGTGTGGAATACATGGTTGTATCCACCAGGATACCTGGGCTAGTGCTGAACCTGGGTGTCAGTGCTCAAGAAATTATGGCCTCCTGCTGCTGTGGACCAGGCCTCTGTTCTACCTGTCTCTTCCTGCCTGGTTGTCTGTTAACATGGCTAGCTCTCAGACACTCATTGCCGGTCTAGTGTCAGGGAAAGAACATGGACTTTGGAACCAGACAAATGAGGCTCAAATCTGAGTGCAAATCCATCTGGAATGAGGCAGAGTATAAATAAACAAGACTGACCGGGCCAGGTGGCTCACGCCTGTAATCCCAGCACTTTGGGAGGCTAAAGCAGGTGGATCACGAGGTCAGGAGTTGGAGACCAGCATGACCAACATGGTGAAATCCCATCTCTACTAAAAATACAAAAATTAACTGGGCGTGGTGGCGGACACCTGTAATCCCAGCTACTGGGGAGGCTGAGGCAGAATTGCTTGAACCTGGTAGGTGGAGGTTACGGTGAGCCCAGATTGCGCTGCTGCACTCCAGCCTGGGCGAAAGAGTGAGATTCAGTCTTAAAAAACAAAAAAACAAAAAAACTGTAGGCCGGGCACAGTGGCTCACACCTGTAATGCTAACACTTTGGGAGGCCAAGGCTGGCGGATCACCTGAGGTCAGGAGTTCAAGACCAGCCTGGCCAACATGGAGAAACCCTGTCTCTAGTAAAAATACAAAATTAGCCAGGTGTGGTGGTGCACACCTATAATCCCAGCTACTTGGGAGGCTGAGGCAGGAGAGTCGCTTGAACCTGGGAGATGGAGGTTAGAGTGAGCCCAGATCACACCATTGCACTCCAGCCTGGGCAAAAAGAGTGAAACTCCATCACAAAAAAAAAAAAAAATGTTGTCAGGATCAAATAAGAAAATGCTGGATTCATTCCACAATGTTGCCAAAAAAAAGAGAAAATGCTGGATTCCAAAAAACGGGGTTTAAAAAGAGAGAGAGAAAATGATTATAAAGTGCCTGTTTAGTTAATTTACTTCTTCCTTTCAGCAGAAAAGAGTCAATGCCATTTTTTTTTTTTTTTTTTGGTCCAACTCCCACTCGAAGTCAATGCCATTTTCTTAGACTCAAAGCCACAGTTTCCTCATCTATGAAATGGGAATTGTGAGATACAAGATAACATAGAATTCCCACAATCTGGAATATATATGGGGCAAACTCTTTCTAACCTGCAGTTCTCACCTTTAACGCTGTCTCATCAAAGAGTTCGTACCTGATCCGTTTCTCAATCTCACCCTGCCCCCATTTCTTCTCTCTTTAACATGTTTCTTGATCTTTATTGTTTCCTGCCTATCTCCATGTTCACTGTTGTATCCCCAATGTCTACCACATGCTAGCGTAAGTGCTCAACAAATCTTTGTTGTTTTCATTACATTTTTTTTTCTTTCCAACTTTTTTTTTTTTTTTTTGAGACGGAGTTTCTCTCTTGTTACCCAGGCTGGAGTGCAATGGCGCGATCTCGGCTCACCGCAACCTCCGCCTCCTGGGTTCAGGCAATTCTCCTGCCTCAGCCTCCTGAGTAGCTGGGATTACAGGCACACGCCACCATGCCCAGCTGAATTTTTGTATTTGTAGTAGAGACGGGGTTTCACCATGTTGACCAGGATGGTCTCGATCTCTTGACCTCGTGATCCACCCGCCTCGGCCTCCCAAAGTGCTGGGATTACAGGCTTGAGCCACCGCGCCCGGCCTCTTTCCAACTTTTAAGTTCAGGAGTCATTAAATATTTTGGGGGCAGAATGAGGTGGCTCACACCTGTAATCCCAGCACTTTGGCAGGCTGAGGTGGGAGGATCACTTGAGCCCAGGAGATCAAGACGGCCTAGGTAACATTTGAGACTCTACAAAAAATAGAAAAAAAATAGCTGGATGTGGAAGCATGCACCTGTAGTCCCAGCGACTTGGAAGGCTGAGGTGGGAGGATCGCTTGAGCCTGGGAGGTCCAGGCTGCAGTGAGCAGTGATTGCACCACTGCACTCCAGCCTGAGTGAGACCATGTCTAAATATCTGAATATACATATATATATATATATATATATATATATATATATATATTTTAATCACTTATTTATGAGCCAAGACTGTTCTAGGCAATCCTAACCACTACCTTGAGACATAGGCAAAGTGAGGATTTTACTGATTTTATAGCTGTGAAAGCTGAGGTCTAGCAATATTAACATTGCCCAGACATGTCCCAGGCAAATTAGCAGGAGCTCTAGACTCTCCGGAAAGTGCTCTTTCCACCCACCCACACTTCCACTGCCTTCCAGGGGAAGGAGCACTGCAGGCCCAGGTACTAGTTCAGGCACTGTCTTAATTTGTGGCTTTAAGATTTAAGCAACTCACTTCTTTCCCTGAAGGCAAATGTTTGGTTTTCCGTCTCTAAAATGGGGAGAATCTTTGACCTGACCAGTGGTTAAGAATTAGCTGAGTTGACTGAAACATCATTGTGGTAAATAAAAATAAATAAATATATGCTTTTTTTTTTAAAGAATCAGCTGAAATAATAGGCTGAAAGCATTTAATAAACTAAAAAGCACTCACTTATGGAGGTTGTTTGTTTGTTTTTGAGACAGGATCTCGTTCTGTCACCTATGCTGGAGTGCAGTGGCATGATCTCCTCTCACTGCAGCCCCCACCTCCTGGGTTCAAGTGTTTCTCAAGCTTCAGCCTCCAAATAGCTGGGATTACAGGTGCATGCCAACATGCCCAGCTAATTTTATATTTTTAGTAGAGATCGGGTTTTACCATGTTGGCCAGACTGGTCTCGAACTCCCGACCTCAAGTGATCCGCCTGCCTCGCTCGGCCTCCCAAAGTGCTGGGATTACAGGCATGAGCCACTGTACCAGGCCTATGAAGGAATTTTTAAATATTAATATGCAGAATGAACATTCCTCCCAAACAAGAGAACACACTGTGGGCTGGGGAAGCCAGGGAAGTTTCCTAGAAGTGGTGGCATTTCAGCTGGGCCTCCAAGGACTTCTAGATAAGAACTTTGGGAAACAAAGCTCAGAGCCAAATTCATTGACCAACCAAAGCAGAACCCTCGAGCCTCTCTGAGTTTTACTTCTTTCCCATTTCATATTGATATCTTCCTCCAATCTGCACTTCCCAGCTGCAATTTATTTTTTCCTTTAAACCAAATTTATAGAGTAGAATCTGCATATAATAAAATGCACACCTTTTTTTTAAGACAGGTTCACTCTGTCATTCAGGCTGGAGTGCAGTGGCACGATCTTGACTAACCGCAACATCCGCCTCCTGAGTTCAAGCGATTTTTCTTCCTCAGCCTCCCATTAGCTGGGATTACAGGTGACCACCACCACACCCGGCTAATTTTTTGTATTGTTAGTGGAGACGGGTTTTACCATGTTGCCCAGGCTGGTTTTGAATTCCTGAACTCAGGCAATCCCCCCACCTCAGCCTCCCAAAGTGCTGAGATTAAAAGCATGAGCCACTGCGCCTGGCCAAAATGCACACATTTTAAATGCAGACAGTTCTATGAGTTTTGACAAAAGCACATACCTATGCAACTACCATCCAAAACTAATTCCCTTATGCTCCTTTGCATTGAATATCCCATCCTGCTTTCTGGCCCCAGGCACCCACTATCAGCTTTCTGTCATTATGAATTAGTTTTGTTTTTGTTGTTGTTTTTCTTAATCTATTTAATTCTTTACCAGATGACAAAGTTCTGCATTCCAAAATTAGCTTTTAAGTTTAGAACACAAACATAAATGTAACAAAATGTATTAATTCACTAGTCTTAAGACAATATTTTCATTCTAGAGTGTTTGCTAAGGAATGCAGAGGTCGTTAGATAAACTGACAGTAACCTATTGAAGAAAAGAACTATAATAATCATAATTTACCCATTTACTGAAGAGAGTTTGACCACTAGTAAAAATTATACCTACACATCGGTTGTGGTGGTTCACATCTGTAATCCCAACTACTCAGGAAGCTAAGGTGGGTAGACTGAAGCTGAGCCCAGGAGTTCCAGAAAAGCCTGGGCAATGTTGCAAGATCCCATCTCAAAAAAATTATACCTACAAACTTACAATAAGTACATGATAACCTGATCACTTCTTGAGAAATGATGACATATAAATGGCAATATGTTTAATTAGCAAATGTTATTATTTGTTAATTAAACATATTGCCATTTATGTCATTATTTGTTTAAATAACAAATTGTTATTATTCTTATTTTTTGAGACAGGGTCTCACTCCATTGCGCAGGCTGGAGTGCAGTAAGCACGATCACGGCTCACTGCAGCCTCAACCTCCTGGGCTCAAGTGATCTGCCCACCTCAGCCTCCCAAGGTGCTGGGATTACAGGCCTGAGCCACAGCACCTGGTCTTTTGTGTCTGTCTTGTTACCATAAAGCTTTTGAAGGGAATTCATGTTGTTGTGTGTATCCATAGTTCATTCCTTTTTGTTGCTGAGTATAATACTATTATATGGATATATTACAATTCATTTATTCATTCATGAGTTGACAGACATTTCAGTTGTTTCCGATTTTGGCTATTATGAGTAAACCTGCTATTTATATGGACACACTCAGCTATTTTTATTTTTTGTAGAGATGAGGGTCTCCCTGTGTTGCCCAGACTGGTGTAGAACTTCTGGGATCCAGTGATCCTCCTGCCTTGGCCTCCCAAAGTGCTGGGGCTACAGCAATGAGCCGCTGCACCCAGCTCCAGTTCCAGTTGCTTTGCATCTTTGCTAACACTTGGTATTGTCAGTCTTTTTTTTTTTTGAGATGGAGTCTCGCTCTGTCACCCAGGCTGGAGTGCAGTGGTGTGATCTCGGCTCACTGCAATCTCTGCCTCCCAGGTTCAAGCGATTCTCCTGCCTCAGCCTCCTGAGTAGCTGGGACTACAGGCATGCACCACCATGCCTGGCTAATTTTTGTGTTTTTAGTAGAGATGGGGTTTCACCATGTTGGTCAGGCTGGTCTCAAAGTCCTGACCTCATGATCTGCCCACCTCAGCCTCTCAAAGTGCTGGGATTATAGGTGGGAGCCACCACGCCCAGCCGGTATTGACAATCTGTTGACAGTCTTGCTGACATGAATGTAGTGATTAAAAGCCTGTGCACTGGAACCAGAGTTCAAATTCCAGCTCTACCATTTGTTGTCTGACTTTAGGTGAGTCACTTCACCTCTGTTAGCAGTTTACTCTTCTGGGAAAAGGGATAATAGTTGAGAAAGTCCTTATGTCTATCCAATTAAATCAGTGGTTCTTACTTAGGGACGATTTTATCCTCACAGGACATTGGCAAAGTCTGGAGACATTTTTGGCTGTGACAGGGTGCCTCTGGCATCTAGTGGGTAGAAGCCAGGGATGCTGCTAAGCATCCTCCAATGCACAGAATGCAGAGTTATCCAGTTCAAAAAGTCAGTGGCCCTGAGCTTGAAAAAATCGGAATTATATAATGCATGTAATGTGTTCAGTACAACACCTGGCACATATCAACTGCTTAGTAAATGGAAACCAAGTAGATTTGGGGGAAAAATATGTTTTCAAGAGTAGCCATATGAGTTTGATGGATCCAAATCACCACGGCCCTTTTTCTAAATATCTACCATAAGGCTGTTATGAAATGAGGATGCTTACAATAAAGAACAAGTGGTTTTATCACATAAATCTCTCGGAAACCAAAAAGTGAGCAATATGTTCAAGACAGCAGACCTGCAGCCTTGGACCTTGGACTCCTCTGTGTGGGGGAGGATGGGAAGGCTTGCACGTTCCATGCCTCCTCCCACGCCAGGCAGCATCTCCCCTGGCTGGAGTTCCAGCTGTTGTCTGGGTCAGTGCAAACAGAGACCTTTGGGCTGCCCAAGATCCAGGATTTACAGCCCACAGACTCCTCCCAGTTTACCAGAGTGCTTGGAAGACATTCCAGGTCAGCAGGAATTAAGTAGGCCCCCAAGGGGAGTGTGTGTCACGTAGTCTGATGACACAGCCAGGATGAACTGAAGAAGGGCAAAGCATAGTCCAGAGGAAAGTGCAGCCAAAGCGGAATTGATTCAACAACAAAGTCGAGCATTTAGCAACATCCATTGTGTGCCTACTGTGCCAGACTCTCCCTCTCCTATGTGGGAGGCCCTTTGGAATAGAGGTTAGGAGGACAGTCTTTATGTAGAGAAGGACATTTGAATCCCAGCTCTGTCAGCATTAGGTGTGTGTCCTTTGCAAGGTACAGCATCTCTCTTTTTTTTTTTTTTTGAGACTGAGTCTCCCTCTGTCACCCAGGCTGGAGTGCAGTGGCGTGATCTCAGCTCACTGCAACCTCCACTTCCCAGGTTCAAGCGATTCCCCTGCCTCAGCCTTCCAAGTAGCTGGGATTTCAAGTGTGTGGCATCATGCCTGGCTAGATTTTTTTGTACTTTAGTAGAGACGGGGTTTCATCATGTTGGCCAGGATGGTCTCAATCTCCTGACCTTGTGGTACACTCACCTCGGCCTCCCAAAGTGCTGGGATTACAGGTGTGAGCCACGGTGCCTGACCATGGCACATCATCTCTCTAAAACACATGGTATCTATGCAATAAACTGTGTGTACGTATGTCTCAGTCCTCACAAAAAGATAGGAGGTAACTATTACCATTCCCATTTTACAAAAGAATAAACCAAGACTCAACAAGGTAAAGGACTCTGTCCAATGTCATAGGACTAATTAAGTCACAGAGCATCACTGTGACAGGCTTTTAGAGAGATGGAAAGATGAGTAAGATGGGGTCCCTGACTTCAACAAGCTTGGAGTCTCATAGAGAAAATAAAGGCAGGTAAAAGTCTAATTTCCAGCAAAGAGACAATGAGAGGCGCTAATAAAGAGCCTTCAGGTGCGGTTAAGGTAGGACCAAGGTCAATTCCAGGTGGGGGCAATTGGGAAGGCTTCACGGAGGAAATCGTGGCTCAGCTGGTCTTTGAAAGTGAGTTAGACTAAAAGCACACAGTCAGAGACTGAAGTCCCAAGAAGTGTGACCATTGTGTTGAGCCATAGGATTTGTACACTTCAGGGTGGTCACAGAAGATCTGGCAGGGAAAGTTGATAAACTGGGCCAAGATTATTTGGTGGAAATGGGCAAGGGTGAGCTTCAACATATTTAACAACCAGAAGGGCAGAGGCACCAAATGATCAAAATGGATACTGTGCTATAAACAACTCCCATGGCTATGCAGGTGGGGACAAACTAAATCCCATGCTGAATATCTTGAAAAGGGTGATGGCATTTACCCACCTCCCTCCTTTCCACCTTTTTTTGGAAATAGCACACTCCTATTCTGCTTTAATGATCCACTTATCCTAATCTCAGTCTATATATTAATAGTTTGGGCTGTGAGAGGTGGCTCACACCTGTAATTCTAGCAGGCTGGGAGGCCGAAGTGGGTGGATTACCTGTGGTCAGGAGTTCATGACCAGCCGGGCCAATATGAAACCCCATCTCTACTAAAAATACGAAAATTAGCTGGTCGTGCTGGTGCTACCTGGGAGGCTGAGGCAGGAGAATCACTGGAATCCAGGAGGCAGAAGCTGCAGTGGGCCGAGATCACACCACTGCACTCCAGCCTAAGTGACAGGGCAAGACTCGATAAAAAAAAAAAATTTCAGCCTGGCACAGTGGCTCACACCTGTAATCCCAGCACTTTGGGAGGCTGAGAAGGGTGGATCACCTAAGGTCAGGTGTTCAAGACCAGCCTGGCCAATCTGGTGAAAACGCTGTCTCTAAAAAAAAAAAAAAATTCAAGCAGCCTACCTTTATATCTCCACAATGGAGTCTAGTTTAGCCAATTAGAACACAACATGACTAGTACAATGAGGAACACATGACCCAGGCTGGGCAAGTGAGGATCCTCTCTGACAAAAGAGATTAAAGAGAGAGAGAGAGAGAAAAAATAAAATAAAATAAAAATAAAAAAAAATTTTGAGGGCCGGGCGCGGTGGCTCACGCCTGTAATCCCAGCACTTTGGGAGGCCGAGGTGGGTGGATCACGAGGTCAAGAGATCGAGACCATCCTGGTCAACATGGTGAAACCCCGTCTCTACTAAAAACTACAAAAAATTAGCTGGGCATGGTGGCGCGTGCCTGTAATCCCAGCTACTCAGGAGGCTGAGGCAGAATTGCCTGAACCCAGGAGGCGGAGGCTGCGGTGAGCCGAGATCGCGCCATTGCACTCCAGCCTGGGTAACAAGAGCGAAACTCTGTCTCAAAAAAAAAAAAAAAAAAAAATTTTTTTTGAGACAGTCTCTCTCTGTTGCCCAGGTTGGAGTGCAGTGGTGAGATCTTGGCTCACTGCCACCCCTGCTTCCGGGGTTCAAGCAATTCTCCTGCCTCAGCCTCCGAAGTAGCTGGGATTACAGGGGCATGCCATCACGCGCAGCTAATTTTTGGTATTTTTAGTAGAGGTTTGGCCACGCTGGTCTCACACTCCTGACCTCAAGTGATCCGCCCACCCCAACCTCCCAAAGTGCTGGGATTACAGGTGCGAGCCACCACGTCTGACCCATTTCTTTTTTTTTTTTTTTTTTTTTTTTT